>NC_135809.1:131667176-131967176 GCF_964213995.1 Mustelus asterias
GAGATGGAGTTAGAGTCATTGAGGTTTAGAGCATGGAAACAGGCCCTTCAGCCCAACTTGTCCATGCCGCCCTTTTTTTTAATCCCCCAAACTAGTCTTAATTGCCCATGTTTGTCTCATATTTTCATTTGCAACTTCAGTGCCCATTGATTGCTGAGAATGTTTCTAAAACTCCTGAAGCAAATGGCATCTGAAATGTTTTTGATTCTGTTCAAACATTGGAGGTAAAACCCACCCTCCCCCCAGGCCCCGCCTCCCAGAATTAAACCTTTTGTATCTAATTACCTGTCTGGAAATTGGCTGCAATGAGGTGTAATTCCATTCGGGAAGTTTCTGGAGCTGCACCTCATCAACTTCAGAAGTCCACCAATAGTGGACTTCATCGAGCCAGCATTTCTTGTCCATCCTTTATTGCCCTTCTGATGCACTATCAATCAAGCAAAGACTAGTTTGTATGCAAGAACAAATAGGCCTTTATTAGCAAAAGCCTTGGAGCACACCCAGGCCGATGAACTGGTCCAGAGACTGAGGCAGGGGGTTGGGAGCAGTCACCTTTATACCTGGACCAGGGGGGGAAGGAGTCCCAGGCAGGGCTGGCAGGGGCATGCCCAGGCATGTCACACACACACACAGGCAATAAGCTAACAGTGGTTTACCCCATTCACCCCCTGCTTTTAAAAAAGAGTCCGGCGGGGGTGAGGTGGGTGGAACGACATTTACGGAATTACAATTTTACAAATTTAGTCTCTTTGGGGGCTTGATCTGCCGCTGCGACCGCCGTAGTGCCGGTTGTGGTGTCGGTTCCGGTGGCCGCTGTGTTGGTTCAGGCGCCAGGCCGTAGTCGCTCGAGTCATCTGTAGTCCCTTCCGATTGTCGGGTGCATGGTGGCAGCTCCTGGGGCTCAGGCATGCTGTATACGGGGGTTGGGGGTGTGGGGTTGTGGGTTGTAGTGGTCCCTGGGGCACCTGCGGGTGCCAGGTCTCGACTAGAGACCGTGTCCTCCTGCCCATCGGGGTATGCCACATAGGCGTATTGGGGGTTGGCGTGGAGGAGTTGGACCCTTTCGACCAGGGTGTCCGACTTATGAGTCCTCACGTGCTTCCGGAGCAGGACAGGGCCTGGGGACGTCAGCCACGACGGTAGTGAGGTCCCTGAGGAGGACTTTCTGGGGAAAACAAACATTCTTTCATGAGGGGTAGCATTGGTAGCTGTGCAAAGGAGTGATCTAATCGAGTATAGTGCATCAGGGAGGACCTCTTGCCAGCGGGTGACTGGAAGACCTTTAGATCATGGACAAGTTGGGCTGAAGGGCCTGTTTCCATGCTCTAAACCTCAATGACTCTAACTCCATCTCTTACTCTTTTTTATATGTCCGTGGGATGTGGTGTCATTGGCTGGGCCAGCTTTTGTTTTGTACCTTTCACTACTTTAATTTTAATCAAAAAAGGTCCTTTAGATCTCAGAACCTTTAGATCTCTGGGGCAGCACGGTAGCACAGTGGTTAGCACTGCTGTTTCACAGCTCCAGAGACCTGGGTTCGATTCCCAGCTTGGGTCACTGTCTGTGTGGAGTTTGCACATTCTCTTCGTGTCTGCGTGGGTTTCCTCCGGGTGCTCCGGTTTCCTCCCACAGTCCAAAGATGTGCGGGTTAGGTTGATTGGCCATGCTAAAATTGCCCCTTAGCGTCCTGAGATGCATAGGTTAGAGGGATTAGCGGGTAAGTATGTAGGGATATGGGGGTAGGGCCTGGGTGGGATTGTGGTCGGTGCAGACCCGATGGGCCAAATGGCCTCTTTCTGCACTGTAGGGTTTCTATGATTCTATGAACTAGTAAAACAGCCTTCCAGCCCGTCGCGTTCTCCCTCTCTACCTGTCCGTTCCCCCTGGGGTTGTAGCTGGTGGTCCTACTCGAGGCTATGCCTTTGGAGAGCAGGCACTGTCGCAGCTCATCACTCATAAAGGAGGATCCCCGGTCGCTATGGATATAGCTAGGGAAACCAAACAGGGTGAAGAGGCTGTGCAGGACCCTGACGACCGTGGCCGAGGTCATATCCAGGCAGGGAATAGCGAAGGGGAAACGTGAATATTTGTCAATGACGTTGAGGAAGTATATGTTGCGGTCAAAAGAGGGGAGGAGGCCTTTGAAGTTGACACTTAGGCGTTCGAAAGGGCGGGTGGCCTTTATGAGGTGTGCTCTGTCTGGCCGATAGAAGTGCGGCTTGCACTCTGCGCAGACCTGGCAGTGTCTGGTTATAGACCTGACTTCCTCAATGGAGTAGGGCAGGTTCCGGCCTTTAATGAAGTGAAAAAACCTGGTGACCCCCGGGTGGTAGAGGTCGTTGTGGAGAGTCTGCAATTGGTCTATTTGTGCGCTGGCACATATTCCCCGGGACAGGGCGTCTGGGGGCTCATTGAGCTTCCCGGGCCGGTATAAGATGTCGTAATTGTAGGTGGAAAGCTCGATTCTCCACCTCAATATTTTATCATTTTTGATCTTGCCCCGCTGCGTGTTATTAAACATGAATGCAACTGACTGTTGGTCCGTGAGTAGGGTGAATCGTTTACCAGCTAAGTAGTGGCACCAGTGCCGTACAGCTTCCACTATGGCTTGGCCTCCTTCTCGACAGAGGAGTGTCGAATTTCAGGGCCTTGGAGGGTTCGTGAGAAGAAGGCCACGGGTCTGCCCGCCTGGTTAAGAGTGGCGGCTAGGGCGAAGTCAGACGCATCGCTCTCCACCTGGAATGGGATGGATTCGTCTACAGCGTGCATCGTGGCCTTTGCGATGTCTGCTTTGATGCGGTCGAAGGCCAGGCGGGCCTCTGCCGTCAGGGGAAAAGAGGTGGATTTGATGAGCGGACGGGCTTCATCTGCATAATTGGGGACCCACTGGGCGTAATACGAGAAGAAGCCCAGGCATCTACTCAGTGCTTTGAGGCTGGTGGGGAGGGGGAGTTCCAGGAGGGGACGCATGCAGTCAGGATCGGGACCAATGACCCCGTTTTCCACAACACAACCAAGGATGGTGAGGCGGTGTGTGCGGAATACGCACTTCTCCGTATTATAGGTCAGATTTAGGAGTGTGGCGGTGTGGAGGAATTTGTGGAGGTTGGCGTCGTGGTCCTGCTGATCATGGCTGCAGATGGTGACGTTATCCAGGTACGGGAAGGTGGCCCGTAGCCCGTTCTGGTCTACCATTCGGTCCATCTCACGCTGGAAAACCGAGACCCCATTGGTGACACCGAAGGGGACCCTAAGGAAGTGATAGAGGTGGCCATCTGCCTCGAAGGCAGTACATTGGTGGTCTTCCGGGCGGATAGGGAGCTGGTGGTATGCAGATTTTAAGTCGATGATGGAGAACACCCAATATTGCGCAATCTGATTAACCATGTCAGATATGCGGGGGACGGGGTACGCGTCCAGCTGCGTGTAGCGGTTAATGGTCTGACTGTAGTCAATGACCATGCGATGTTTCTCCCCAGTCTTAACAACTACTACTTGGGCTCTCCAGGGGCTGGTACTGGCCTCGATGATCCCCTCCCCTAGGAGCCGTTGTACTTCGGACCTGATAAAAGCCCTGTCTCCAGCACTGTACCGTCTGCTCTTGGTGGCGATGGGCTTGCAGTCGGGGGTGAGATTTTCAAACAGTGAGGGAGGGGCGACTTTAAGGGTCGAGAGGCTGCAGGTGGTGCGCGGTGGGCGATCTAAGAACTGCTGATTGCAAACAGAGAGCGGGAGAAAAGGCCCATTATACTCCATGGTGACGCTCTTAAGGTGACTCAGGAAATCTAGCCCCAGGAGTACGGCAGCGCAGAGTTGTGGCAGCACGAGGAGCCTGAAGTTTTTGTACACTGTGCCCCGTACAGTCAGGGTCGCCACGCAGTACCCGAGGACATCCACCGAGTGGGACTTTGAAGCCATGGAGATCGTTTGCTTCACTGGCAGTACTGAATGGGCGTAGCGACTCACTGTGTTAGGGTGAATAAAGCTCTCTGTACTCCCACAGTCAAATAAACAGTTTGTAGTGCGACCCTTTACCTCGATGTCCATCATGGACCTGGCGAGTTGGTGAGGCCTGGATTGGTCCAGCGTAATCGAAGCCACCGTTGGATTTTGCGACGCAGCTGACGACGTCCAAGATGGCGGCCCGCACGGTTCACATGCGGCTGATGGCGTCCAAGATGGCAGCCTGCACAGCTCACATGCAGCTGAAAGCGTCCAAGATGGCGGCCCGCGCGGCCCACATGCGGCTGATGGTGTCCATGATGGCGGCCTGCATGGCTCACACGCGGCAGATGGCGGCTCGCACGCGGCTACCGGCGCCCAAGATGGCGGCCCCCGCGGGTTGCACACGGTGCTACTGGGCTTGGAGGTCGATTTCGCCCTGCATACTTTCACGTAATGGCCCTTCTTTCCACACCCGGAGCAGATCGCATCCTTCGCCGGGCAGCGTTGTCGGGGGTGCTTCCCCAGGCCGCAGAAGTAGCACTTCGGGCCTCTGGAGACTGCCGCAGCGGTCGGCTCATTGGTGGGACGTGGCGTGGCGTAGGCCTGCGGCCCTCCCGAGTACAGAGGTGGCGGCAACTGCGGCGTCCACGATGCGCCCCCGTGGTCGGGGGTGTCGGCCTCAAGATTACGGAAGGCCACCTCTAACGAGTCGGCAAGCGCCACAGTCTTTTGTAGGTCCAGCCCACCCTGTTCCAGCAGTCGTTGTCAGATATAGTTTGACCTGATACCCGTGACATAGGCATCTCTGATTAAGTCCTCAGTGTTTTGGGTGGCTGTTATGGCCTTGCAGTTGCAGGCCCTGCCAAGTGCTCGCAACGCACGCAGGAATTGATCGCCCGATTCTCCTGGCTGTTGTCTGTGAGTAGCCAGAAGATGTCTGGCGTGGATCTCATTAGTCTGTTTGTTGTACTGGCCTTTTAAAAGTTCGATCGCACCCTTGTAAGTTTCAGCGTCTCTAATCATCGAGAATACTTGATCGTTTACCCGGGCATGGAGCACGTGGAGCTTGTCGGTTTCGGTCCGGACGATGGAGGCGGAGGCGGTGAGGAAAGTTTCGAAACAGCGCAGCCAGTGATCGAAGCTGTTAGAGGCTCCTACAGCTTGAGGATCCAATTCGAGTCTATCGGGTTTTAGTATCTTCTCCATCCCAAAACTTTTGCTAATAAAATTGATGCACTATCAATCAAGCAAAGACTAGTTTGTATGCAAGAACAAATAGGCTTTTATTCGCAAAAGACTTGGAGCACACCCATGTCGATGAACTGGTCCAGAGACTGAGGCAGGGGGTGGGGAGCAGTCACCTTTATAGCTGGACCAGGGTGGGGAGGAGTCCCAGGCAGGGCCGGCAGGGGCATGCCCAGGCATGTCACACACACACGGGCAATAGGCTAACACCTTCAACTGAGTGGCTTTCTGGGCCATTTTAGGGGGCACTGAGGAGTCAACCACATTGCTCTGGGTCTGGAGTCACATGTTGGCCAGACCAGGTAAGGAAACGAATAGTAGAAAGGTGGTGCATTTATATAGCACCAGTCAGGAGTTCACACCATGTCAAAGTGCTTTACCGCCCAATGCATTTTTTCCCACCTTTAGCCATTGCTGTAAAATGGGAGTAACAACGTGCTCCGACCTGTCAAAGTCTCTGCCAACTATTTGCATCGTCTGTCCCAATGCGAAATTAACCAACAGTTATTGTTAATCGAAAAACACGGCCACAAGAAAGCCTTTGTTGACATGTTGACACCATTGTGCAAATTTTCCAAATGTTTTTTCAAGTTCCCAGTAACCGCCATCAGTCTCTGAAGACGCTTGTCCTTGTTGCAATTATCTCCAGCTGTAACCTCACATACTCAGTGATTGGGAAGAAAGCAAATTAATAATTAAAATACTGACATACTCTCACAGTGAAGGCTAAGGGCACGATATCGATGTATTATCACTGAGCGGCACTGTCCAGATAAACAGACCAGTGAGGATACAGTGTAAATCTATAGACTACAGTCGCTGGCATGTTAAAATCATAGAATCCCTACAGTGCAGAAGGAGGCCATTTGGCCCATCGAATCTGCACCGACCACAATCCCACCCAGGCCCTATCCCTGTAACCCCACATATTTACCCTGCTAATCGCCTGACACTGGCCAAATCAACCTAACCCACACACCCTGGGCTGAACAATATACCTGAGTACAGAACCATAAGAGGAACTCAGTGACAAAGCACAGTCAGGCTGCTCTTGTCCACCTCCTAATGGCCAGATCGGGAATAGGGTTGGATGGGTTGAGCTGACTGACCTTTTGGGCAGAATCCAAGGACGGGGGTCTCACTAGAGAACCAGTGAGAGACCCACGTCACTCCCTTTTGGGAAGGCCCACTATATTGAGTGCCAGGCAGGCGTTTGAGTGGACAACAGGTCTTCCCCGGGGTGAGGGGGTGGGCAGAAATGCCACCTTACCCTGAGAGCTGCTACCCTCTGCATTGCAGGTGGGGCCACTGGGAGAATGTTGGTAGATGCGGGCAATGCACTCACCAGAGGCCCAGGATCAGTGAGGGACACAGGCCAATTGTTGAGTGAGGGCGTGATGACGGTTTCGGTAGGACAGTTGGTGCAAGAGCGGTGGAGGGACGGGGGTGAGTGGGGGAGGGCGGGGATGGTGTTGCTCTCAAGTGGGGAACCCAATTTCCACTACTGCTGGCTCCCTCAAGCGGGAGCTGAGTGCCGAACACTGAGGGAAACCCCCCACCCACTCTCTGAGCCCGCAGGCAGGGTGGCAACAACCCAACCCGCTGCTGGGTGAATACTCGCAGCACTGAATCAGCCCCTTAAATGGACATCAGTTGCCCACTTAAGGGCCTAATGAAAGGCGAGATGGGAAGGACAACTGGGAGCCTTCCTGGCCTGGACATAACTGGGCAAAGACAGGAAGACAATGGGGTTCTCTGACACCCTCCCACCTGATTAATGTCGCCACCCACCCCCCCCCCCCCCCCCACCCCCCCATCCCCCCACCTCCAAACTAGCCTCGGGAAAGGGCATTAAATTCCATCCATTGTCTCACCTAGGGAATCTTCTGAGAAAATAGAAAGTTATATTCAACCAGCAGTGAGTGTTTGCCCAACAGACTTGACTGGAACATTTGGCTCAATTTTCTCATGGTCTGTTGGGCCCCAATGCTCAGGACAAATGGGTGCCCTGCAGCACCAAGTGTGACTCAGCAAACCCTCATTGGCCACCTCCGCACTCGCTACTTATTCAGGAGGGTAGGTGGGCTCCCGATGACATTTTTTTTATTCGTTTGTGGGATGTGGGCATCGCTGGCTGGCCAGTGCCCATAAATGCCCATACCTACGGTCATTTAAGAGTAAACCACATTGCTGTGAGTCTGGAGTCACATGTAGGCCAATCCGGGTAAGGATAACGGATTTTCTTCCCCAAAGGGCATGAGTGAACCAGATGGGGTTTTTTTGACAACCGACAATGGTTTCATGGTCATCAGTCGACTTTTAATTCCAGATTTTTATTGAATTCAAATTTCACCATCTGCCATGGTGGGATTCGAATCCAGGTGCCCCGGGGTCTCTGGATTCTAGTCAAGTGACAATACCACTACGCCACTGCCTCACCAATCTGGCCCAATCAGAGGGACAATAGCTCTTGCTAATCCAATCGGGAAAGGTGAGTGCTGTATTTGGAGGTCAGGGACCATAAGGGTGTGTCAAAATGGAGAAATGATCAGCGACATACAAGTGAACAATAAACATGGACGGGTTAACTTAGTCGGCACCTTGGAGTGGAGTTCAGGTGAATTTTTGTAAGTACCTCCTTTCCTGTCCATGGTCCTGTCATTGGGGCACGGCATCTCCTGCTCGAAATGACCCCCCCTTCATACCTTGCATACTGGGTGGCACAGTGGCAGGTTGGTTAGCACTGCTGCCTCACAGCACCAGGGACCTGGATTTGATTCCCGGCTTGGGTGACTTTGTGGAATTTGCCCGTTTTCCTCATGTCTGGGTGGGTTTCCTCCGGGTACTCCGGTTTCCTCCCACACTCCAAAGATGTGCAGGTTAGGTTGATTGGCCATGCTAAATTCTCCCTCAATGTCCCAGGATTTGTAGGTTGGGGATGGGGCCTGGGTAAGATGCTGGAGACAATACACATCTTTTTAGCCTGTCTTGATGCTCTCTCCACTCACATTGTTTTGTTTCTTAAAGACTTGATTAGTTGTAAGTATTCGCATTCCAACCATTATTCATGTAAATTGAGTCTGTGTCTTTATATGCCCTGTTTGTGAACAGAATTCCCACTCACCTGAAGAAGGGGCTTAGAGCTCCGAAAGCTTGTGTGGCTTTTGCTACCAAATAAACCTGTTGGACTTTAACCTGGTGTTGTTAAACTTCTTACTGTGTTTACCCCAGTCCAACGTGGGCATCTCCACATCATAAGATGTTCTATCAGAGTTGGTGCAGACCCGATGGGCTGAATGGCCTCCTTCGACAAGGAGGTAATCCCCTAACAGGCTGGAAGTTCAATCTGCCATTGGCAAAATGCTGGCAAGGTTGCATATCACCAAAAGTGGGGCCTTAGCAATGGCCTCCGTGGAGCAGGCGGCCAATCAGCTTCTCAGCCCAGGGGACAATTCCCTGTGGCAGGAATGCATTGAGAAACTGCCCCGACACGGCGTGCCATTTTCCCAACTCACCGCCTCCATGTCTGCCACATCAGCACAGGGAAAATTCAGCCCTTGGATCTCATTCACATTTTTTAACTTCATAACTACTACAGTTACTAATACATGTGAATAATAATCTCCCAGCTGTGTCGATCACATTGTAATTACTGACTGAGGTCTACCCTGGTCGACAGGTTAAGTGTAATCTGGACATTATCTGCAGATGCTTAAAGAATCCCAAAATAGAATAACTGCCCTTTGTTCTTTTTCTGATCAAAGCAGATTACAAGATTCATCTGCCTGCCTTTAGCGAGCTCACAAACTCTTCCATTCTGCATGGACGCTTTAAATAAAATGCACGATAACTTGCATATTCAAAGACAATATAGTTTGAGTTTAATTTAAATAAATAGATTCAGATTTTATCATATGTTCTAGTAATGAGGCACAATCAAATGTCCTTGATAAAAATAAGGGAGCTACGTGACGATAAAGTTTTAAAGTTTATTTATTAGTGTCATAAATAGACTTACATTAACACTGCAATGAAGTTACTGTGAAAATCCCCTGGTCGCCACACTCCGGTGCCTGTTCGGGGACACTGAGGGAGAATTTAGCACGGCCAATGCACCATAACCAGCATATCTTTTGGACTGTGGGAGGAAACTGGAGCACCCGGAGGAAACCCACGCAGACACGGGGAGAACATGCAGACTCCGCACAGTGAGCCAAGCCGGGAACCGAACCCGGATCACTCAGGCTGTGAGGTAGCGTGTTTTGACCGAGCTGCGATGGGTGTTTTCGGTGGGTCCTCAATAAGCTGAAGAATAGAAGATATCCTGGATGAGTGGGCAGCAGTGGCACAGTGGGTTGGCACTGCTGCCTCACAGTGCCAGGGACCCGGGTTCAATTCCGGCCTCGGGTCACTGTCTGTGTGGAGCTTCCACGATCTCCCCGTGTCTGCGTGGGTTTCCTCCGGGTGTTCCGGTTTCCTCCCACGGTCCAAAGATGTGCGGGTTAGGTGGACTGGCCATGCTAAAATGTCAGGGGGATTACCAAGGTAAATATGTGGGATTATGGGAGTAGGGCTTGGGTGGGATTGTGGTAAATGCAGATTCGATGGGCCGAATGCCTCCTTCTGCACTGTAGGGATTCTATGATTCTATGAGCGTATCCTTAACAACACTCACTAGGTTCAACATCATGCAGGACGGCTATTCCTGCTGCCACTTTAACATGTTTCTGCTGCCTTTTGTTTCCAAATGGAGGTGTCCTCTGAAATTATGCGTCTCCACGTTAAGTCATTTACTACCAGACATGAAGCTGAAATTCTGATACATCAACAAGAAAGAGTCATGACTGGTTATGAGCGAAGATTATGCTACCTAGAATGTGAACGCCATTTTATCTCATCATATAAAATACACAAAGTACGCCCTGTACAAGAAGCAGTATTCAGCCAATGCTGTTTGTTGCTAACTATGATGTCGTAACATCATATTATGATAAAGTTCATTTATCAGTGTCACAAATTGGCTTACATTAACGCTGCATTGAAGTTACTGTAAAAATCCACACTCCGGCGCCTGTTCGGGTACACTGAGGGAGAATTTAGCCAATGCACCTAACTAGCCCGTCTTTTGGACTGTGGGAGGAAACTGGAGCACCCGGAGGAAACCCACGCAGACACAGGGAGAATGTGCAGACCTCCCCACAGACAGTGACCCAAGGTTGGAATCGAACCCGGGTCCCTGGCATTGTGAGGCAGCAGTGCTAACCACTGTGCCACCGTGCCACCGTGCCACCCTATAAGACGATGGGACTAAATTAATTGTCTGTGAGAGGTTAACGGGTTTTTTTCAGTTAAAAATAAAATTAGCATGTCTTCTTTTCGTTGGGGAAGGTACAGACTAATGGGCTCCTCTTCTGTTGCCATTTTTGGGTACGGTGAATGTTTTGAGAATGGCGTCCACAGGATAGATTCCCAATTTCAACCCAATGAGGTTGGTGATGTGCAAATCCTTTCCCACACCACGGGAAAAATAAGAGGAACAGTCACGCTGGGCTATTTCGTTGCATTTCCTAAATATGCAGAGAATGGAAGCAGAGCACAGGTCCTGAAGTGGGATACGACAGGGCAATGCATCAGTAAACCTAGGAAGATGTACTCAATGAGGGAGGATGAGATTGGACTGGGTTAGAATTCCCTGCCCCTCTCTGAGAATTGAACAGCATGGAAACATAGAACATAGAACAGTACAGCACAGAACAGGCCCTTCGGCCCACGATGTTGTGCCAAGCTTTATCTGAAACCAAGATCAAGCTATCCCACTCCCTATCATCCTGGTGCGCTCCATGTGCCTATCCAATAACCGCTTAAATGTTCCTAAAGTGTCTGACTCCACTATCACTGCAGGCAGTCCATTCCACACCCCAACCACTCTCTGCGTAAAGAACCTACCTCTGATATCCTTCCTATATCTCCCACCATGATCCCTATAGTTATGCCCCCTTGTGATAGCTCCATCCACCCGAGGAAATAGTCTTTGAACGTTCACTCTATCTATCCCCAAGTCTCCCCTCAGCCTCCTCCGCTCCAGAGAGAACAGCCCTAGCTCCCTCAACCTTTCCTCATATGACCTACCCTCCAAACCAGGCAGCATCCTGGTAAATCTCCTCTGCACTCTTTCCAGCGCTTCCACATCCTTCTTATAGTGAGGTGACCAGAACTGCACACAATATTCCAAATGTGGTCTCACCAGGGTCCTGTACAGTTGCAGCATAACCCCACGGCTCTTAAACTCCAACCCCCTGTTAATAAAAGCTAACACACTATAGGCCTTCTTCACAGCTCTATCCACTTGAGTGGCAACCTTTAGAGATCTGTGGATATGGACCCCAAGATCTCTCTGTTCCTCCACAGTCTTCAGAACCCTACCTTTGACCCTGTAATCCATATTTAAATTTGTCCTACCAAAATGAATCACCTCACATTTATCAGGGTTAAACTCCATTTGGCATTTTTCAGCCCAGCTTTGCATCCTATCTATGTCTCTTTGCAGCCTACAACAGCCCTCCACCTCATCCACTACTCCACCAATCTTGGTGTCATCAGCAAATTTACTGATCCACCCTTCAGCCCCCTCCTCTAAGTCATTAATAAAAATCACAAAGAGCAGAGGACCAAGCACTGATCCCTGTGGCACTCCGCTCGCAACCTGCCTCCAGTCTGAAAATTTTCCATCCACCACCACCCTCTGTCTTCGATCAGATAGCCAGTTACCTATCCAATCGGCCAACTTTCCCTCTATCCCACACCTCCTTACTTTCATCATAAGCCGACCATGGGGGACCTTATCAAACGCCTTGCTAAAATCCATGTATATGACATCAACTGCCCTACCTTCATCAACACACTTAGTTACCTCCTCAAAAAATTCTATCAAACATTCATTACCCGGGGTCAGGCATCAAGAATGACCACTTACTTCATCAGGATGCAGAGATCCTACGAAATTTTCACTGAGGACATGGGCAGAAAATAAAATTGATCTACGCAAAGTTCATTCCAAAATATATTTTAAGCAGTCTATATAATGAGTGTTTAGCGGGTAATTCCGGCTCCTCCTAGCTCCAATGAAACAAAAGGATTTCCTTACCTATTTGTGGCCAGCTGTGGCCATTCCTTTAAGGGCCATTGATGAGGTCACTGCAGGCCTGAAAAGCTGAGTAGAGCATGCACAAGCTTCACATGAGTTCCTGAACAAGCTGGGATAGAAAAGGTGCCCAACACTTGCTTCAGGCAGGCGCACTTGTGGTATAAAGGGTCACAGTAGGTGGGATATGTGAATGCATGACGTAGATGTACCACTGACATCAGTCAGTCATATGTTAGACTCGAGAGACGGAGAAAAAGAGAGACTAAAATCATTGCCATAGGAGCGACATGCCTGCTCTGTAACCTGTCGGACTAATAAACAAGTGTTGGGCAGATACCAGAGTCTGTCGATAGTCGGTATAAGAATCAAATCCCATGCCTAGAGCTCAAGATAGCACAACACATCTGAGAGCAGGATGGGTGGCACGGTTAGCGCTGCTGCGTCACAGCAGTGCTAATTGTAATTGCTAATTGTAAATTGACCCTAGTGTCAGGGGGATTAGCAGGGTAAATATGTGGGGTTATGGGGATAGAGTCTGGGTGGGATTGTGGTCGGTGCAGTCTGGTGGGCCGAATGGCCTCCTTCTGCACTGTAGGGATTCTATGAACAGCACTGTCCACTTAACATTGCCAATTTCCAGTTGGTACTTCTGGGGAAATATTGGGCAGTAGAAATAGTAATGCAAAATAGAAGTCACCACCCACCCCTGCCTCCCCCTCCGCCCAAGACCACATTTTTCAACTTAAAAAACAGATGTTTTATATGGGATTTTACGGCCTTGCTCGGGCGAGACCAGGAATTCCCGTCTGAGGGCAATGGAGATTTCCGTTGTCGGACCCTCGCTCGCGCCGTTTCCGTGGTGGGCGAGGTGATGGAGTTCCGGCCTTTAGAGTCTAATTTTCCCCAAAATCAGTGCTTGCTTCAGCACCGAGATCATTTCCCCCACCAGTCAATCAAAATGCTGTAACGGGCTTCGGACAAAACACCTGAAACACGTTTTACTCGGTGCTTGAATTGGCCAAGTCAGGTTGTTCAAGGAAAGGATGTCCGTCCAGTTCAGAGAGTGAGCGCATATTCCCACAAGTCATAAAATAATCGAGTAACCGTATTGCCACTACTACCCTTTGACACCTTGGCACATTTTCTCTAATTGCCATCAATCAGGTAAATAGCGTTTGACCAATCTAATTAGAAAATGATGTTCCGCTGTTGCTATTCTTTTAGATCAATGACATGTAAGTGAGAGGCTGTTCAGCAGGGCTGCAAACTTTGACCTCAAAGCACCTAAAAAAGTACGTAACCATTGCGCTGGGTCCACCACGGACATTTGGTTTCCCACTGTAATGAATAAAACATAAAGGAAATGTCAAACTGTTTGTAGGGTCAGTGTAGTAAATTCCTCCGTGTCACAGATAATCAACATCCACATCTCTGGCCTACATTTCCACCTCAGAATGTGTGTAGCAAAATGACAAGAAGTACAGTCATTCCACGTTTTTTTTAGAAATATCAGGGTGCGCAGTTAATGGCAACGAGAGGATGTTGTGTTGTACAGTGGATGGTTTCCAAAGCACTCAAATGATACCATACAAAAGGCATGATGCAGCAATAGCCAAGGACCATGATAAAGGAATGATCCCCGCTCCCACTGAGTAACTCGGGATTTTACGGCCTTGTTCATCCCGAAACCGTGAAATTCCGCCCGAGGTCAATGGACCTTTCCATTGTCCGCCCCTTGCCCGCTCCTTTCCCTGTGGCAGATGGGGCAGCAAAAACTCTGCCCAATGAGTCAGGCAATACATTGAAATGGAAAATTATATAGATATATATTTTTATTGCCTATGAGCAATTTTATTATTTAAAATGCAGCAGCGAGGTAATTATCTCTCCAATACCCTCAGCTTCTTTGACACAACACGGGGACAACCTGTGAGACATCCTAACAAATTAGAATTAGTTTAAAGACTCAAACAAATTGTGGTTTAAGGAACCAGCACACTCTTGGCTGACATTATATCACAATTTTTTAAATGATCACAATCGCGCTCATTCTGAGATTTACACATCATTTTGAAAATATTTTTAAACTAATGACCCTTGAAAAACAGAGACGTCATTAACTTAATGTTCCCTATGCTTGGGTCGAAATAGTAAGGTAACTCTTTTGAGGGAGATATTTTTTGCACCCATTTTCGGGGTGGGGGGGTGGGGAGATTGGCGGCTGGAGTGGGAAATCCTACGGGAATCCCAGCGATTTACGCTGGCAGGCTATCCCACAGTGAATGTTCCCGACCTCCATCAATGACACAACAGGGATTCTGATGTTCAATGTCGGGAAGCTCATTGGAACTTGATGGTTTGGGTTATAAGGAGAGGCTGGATAGACTGGGACTATTTTCTCTGGAGCGTGGGAGGCTGAGGGGTGATCTTATAGAGGGCTATAAAATAATGAGGGGCACAGATCAGCTAGACAGTCAATATCTTTTCCCAAAGGGAGGGGAGACTAAAACTTGAAGGCATAGGTTTAAGGTGAGAGGGGAGAGATACAAAAGTGTCCAGAGGGACAATTTTTTCACACAGAGGGTGGTGAGTGTCTGGAACGAGATGCCAGAGGTAGTAGTAGAGGCGGGTACAATTTTGTCTTTTAAAAAGCATTTATACAATTATATGGGTAAGATGGGTACAGAGGGATATGGGCCAAATGCGGGCAATTGGGACTAGCTTAGGGATTTTTAAAAAAGGGTGGCATGGACAAGTTGGGCCGAAGGGCCTGTTTCCATGCTGTAAACCTCTCTGATTCTATAACTCTATGAATACATTCCAATGTAATTATCAGGTCTTTATGCCCGATCATCTGCGTCCCATCCCCTGTGCCCCCATTAGATTGTCCAGTCAAGGTGTGGTCAGATGTCTCACGGCATTTATCTGGCCAGCAGAACCCACTAGAGGAGTTCAGGTGCGTGCTTGGCTCAGGGGGCAGAGGGTCATGCCCGGGCATGGACCCCTGATCCTCCCTGAGCACTACCCCCTAGAATGCCTGGGGCAGTGCCAAGGGGCAGTGCCAGGGGGCAGTGCTGGAGTGCGGTGGGGGGGGGGGGGGGATGTTACGTGGGGTGGGGAGAGAGAGTGCAGTTTTCAAGGTGAGTTTTTGATTTTTTTTGACCTTTGAAAGCTGAACTTGTTGCCTCTGATTGAAGGTGTCACGGCAGCCAGACACTGTGGAACTCACTCCCTAGATTTTCTGTTTCTAAGTGATTTGCAATACAGGGGGAGGAAGTTGCCTTTGGAGCTGGCAGCTTCCACACTGTTTTTCTGGTCTGCTGCCACAATGCAAGCTATCAGAGTGCTTCATGGTGAGGGGTATACGGAAAGATAGAGTAATGTATACTTTAGTGTAATGGGAAATTACAGCAGGTCTTTGAAACTGATGAATAGTTATAATTTTGATCATCAAATTGAAGCTTTCATAACGTTTATTTAAACTAAATGTGACAGAATTGTTGCTGTTTAATTATAGGTTTCAGAACATATAATTAAATGCTTTTGAAGGAATACAGTCAGTGGCCGCCTTTCGCTTGCCCCTCCATTGCAGATTTGTTTACCCACACAGAAGTGTCTCAATCGCAATTCATCCCCAAATCTTCATCCATCCACAATTTAACACTTAAATTTCTTACCTGAAAATATGTTTGTCCCTAAATAAATAAAATAATCTATTTCGAGGCTGTGACAAACACTGGGTGGAATTTTCCCCAAAGAAGTGTCATTTGGATAAGAAAACCAATGCGATCTGTGCAGGCGTGTCCAGCATGAGTCACATTGGAACCGTCCCACACAGTGCACTGAACAAACCCCCACATCAAACACACCGGTATGGAGTCCCGAGGCGTGTGACTCGCCTGAACTGGCTCACAGCTGTGCGCTGTGCATCATCTACAAGGCACAAGTCAGGAGTGCGATGGAATACTCTCCACTTGCCTGGATTGGTGCAGCTCCAACAACACTCGAGAAGCTCGACACCATCCAGGACAAAGCAGCCCCGCTTGATTGGCACCGCATTTACAAACATCCATCGCTTCCACCACCGACGCTCAGTAGCAGCAGTGTGTACTATCTACAAGATGCACTGCAGCAATTCACCAAAGATCCTTAGACAGCACCTTCCAAACCCACGACCACTTCCATCTAGAAGGACAAGGGTAGCAGATACATGGGAATGCCACCACCTGCAAGTTCCCCTCCAAGACACTCATTGGCCTGACTTGGAAATATATCGGCCGTTCCTTTGCAGTCACTGGGTCTAAATCCTGGAATTCCCACCCTAACGGCATTGTGGGTCAACCCACAGCACGTGGACTGCAGCGATTCAAGAAGGCAGCTCACCACCACCTTCTCAAGGGCAACTAGCGATGGGCAATAAATGCTGGCCTAGCCAGCGACGCCCATGTCCCACGGATGGAAAAAAAAGGGGGAGCTGCATTTAAACACAACCAGTCAAGGCAGGAGGATGGCAGCGCAGAGAACAACTCCATGTTTCATGGGGGCAGATCCCGGAAGGCACCTGGGCGCAGTGGAGGAGAGGGGAACCATCCTGTACCCCTGAGTGGGTAGACGACCCACAGGAGGGAAGCAAAAGTGGTCTGGGATGCGGTGGCTGTGGCTGTCAGTGCCAGCGGTCTGACACTGAGGAATGCCATCCAATGCCACAAGAAAATGAATGATCTCTGTTGAGCTGTAAGGGTGAGTGTCCATCTGTCACATCCTGACTGCCAGGGCAACACTGCAAGGGTGGTGAATCTCATAAAGGGGGATCTCATCGAGACTTATAAAATTCTAACAGGACTAGACAGGGTAGATGCAGGGAGGATGTTCCCGATGGTGGGGGAATCCAGAACCAGGGGTCACAGTCTGAGGATTCAGGGCAGACCATTTAGGACGGAGATGAGGAGACATTTCTTCACCCAAAGAGTGGTGAGCCTGTGGAATTCATTACCACAGGAAGTAGTTAATGCCAAAACATTGAATGTACTCAAGAGGCGGCTGGATATAGCACTTGGGGTGAATGGGATCAAAGGTTATGGGGAGAAAGCAGGATTAGGCTATTGAGTTGGATGATCAGCCATGATGGTGATGAATGGTGGAGCAGGCTCGAAGGGCTGAATGGCCTCCTCCTGCTCCTACCTTCTATGTTTCTATGTATACAATGGTGCCAGTCCTAATCAAAGTTAATTGACCTGAAGCGTTAACTCTGTGTCTCTCTCCACAAATACTTCTGCTGAACGTGAATCCTGAAGAAGGGACTTAAGGCTCCGAAAGCTTGTGTGGCTTTTGCTACCAAATAAACCTGTTGGACTTTAACCTGGTGTTGTTAAACTTCTTACTGTGTTTATCCCAGTCCAACGCCGGCATCTCCACATCATGACTGCTGAACGTTTCCAGCCTTTTCTGTTTTTATTTCAGATTTCCAACATCTGCAGTATTCTATTTTTCGATCAGCAGCTGCAAAATAATGTAGCGTTTAATTGTTCTGTGTTTGATTATGTGAGTCTGGTCAACTGATCTATGCTATTGTGCTTGATTGGTTAAGCCTGGGTGTTGATTCAGAGCTAAGCAAACAGGCAACAGAGTCGCTGCCAGAAGTTGAAAGTTGAAGCATTTTAAAGCATTGTGAAATACTCTATAAATAAAGCTTCTGCACACTGAGAAACTAATGTCATCGCTACTTGGCTTTGAGGCAAATCAAATAACAAAGATATAAAGCAGTTCCCTTTATAAAAACGCCAGGATTTCCATTTCTCCAGGCTATCATTTTTATCCCATACAAAAAATATCTGTACATTCATGTTCGAGATTGGGTACAATTCAATCATTAAAGAAACATAGAAAACTTATGGTACAGAAGGAGGCCGTTGGGCCCATCCTCTCTGTGCTAGCTTAAAAGAGCTTTTCAGTGTCAGGCAAAAACAAATGTGGGTCCCTTTCAGTCAGAAACGGGAGGATTCATAACAAGGAATAAAGAAATGGGTGAGGAATTGAATTTGTACTTTGCTTCAGTCTTCACAAAGGAAGACATAAATGATAAATCAATAATGAGTGAGGAGCTGAAGGAAATCAGCATTAGTAGAGAAATGATTTGGGGGAAATTGATGGGATTGAAGGTGGATAAATCTCCAGGTCCTGATAATCTTCATCCCAGAGTGGCCCTGGAAATAGTAGATCCATTGGTGGTTATTTTACAAACTTCTTTGGACTCTGGACTGGTTCGTACAGATTGGAGGGTAGCTAATGTAAACCCGCTATTCAAATAGAGAGGTAGAGAGAAAACAGGGAACTATAGACCAGTGAGTGGTACTGGGGAAGTTGCTAGAGTCGGCATTTGGAAGGCAGTGGCACAATCAGACAAAGTCAGCATGGATTGACAAAGGGGAAGTCATACTTGATGAATCTATTGGAATTTTTTGAGGATGTAACTGGTAGAGTTGACCGAGGAGAACCAGTGGATGTGGTTTATTTAGACTTTCAGGAGACTTTCGACAAAGTCTCACATAACAGACGACTATGTAAAGTTAAAGCACATGGGATTGCAGGTAATGTCTTGAGATGGATAGATAGGAAGCAAAGAGTTGGCATAAGTGGGTCTTTTTCTGATTGGCACTCAGTGGCAAGTGGGGTTCCACAGGGATCTGTGCTAGGACCCCAACTGTTCACATTATATATTAATGATTTGGAAGAGGGAACTGAATGTATTATCTCCAAATTTGCAGATGATACAAAGTTGGGTGGGAGGGTGAGCTGTGAGGAGGATGCAGAGATGCTTCAGCGTAATTTGGGCAGGCTGAGTGTGTGGGCATCTGCATGGCAGATGTAGTATAATGTGGATAAATGTGAGGTTATCCACTTTGGGAGTAATTATAGGAAGATAGATTATTGAATTGGTGTAAATTGAGAGAAGTAGATACTCAGCAAGACCTTGGTGCCCTTGTGCATCAGTCGCTGAAAGGAAGCATGCAGGTACAGCAGGCCTTCATAGTGAGAGGATTTGAGTGGGATAGGGATGGTTTGCTAGAACATAAGAACATAAGAAATAGGAGCAGAAGTAGGCCATCCAGCCCCTCGAGCCTGCCCCGCCATTCAATAAGATCATGGCTGATCTGAAGTGGATCAGTTCCACTTACCTGCCTGATCCCTATAACCCCTAATTCCCTTACCGATCAGGAATCCATCTATCCGTGATTTAAACATATTCAACGAGGTAGCCTCCACCACTAGCAGGTCTGTCATATGAGGAGAAGCTAAGTCAGTTAGGATTATATTCACTGGAGTTTAGAAGGGTGAGAGGGGATCTCATAGAAACTTATAAAATTCTAACAGGTAGATTCAGAAAGAATGTTCCCAATGGTGGGGGAGTCCAGAACTAGGGGTCATAGTTTGAGGATATGGGGTAAACCTTTTAGAACTGAGGTGAGGAGAAATTTCTTCACCCAGAGGGTCCGAATTTACCATTGCGTAGCGTCCGGAAATGTGGTAAAGTCAGGCGTGAGGCCATTTGCATGCATTTAAATTGAATTAATGAACTGGCCGCCCAACTTTATCAGCATTTCCCCCTTTACCATTGTGTTCGTGCATCCAGATTCGTCGTGAAACAGACCTGCTCGGCAAATGTCTGTTTCGGGCGCTCCAGCTGCTGAAGAGGTAAGTTCAGAGCTTCCGGCGGCTCTCTGACTCAGATCGGTGGTGGAGGGAGTGGGGGGGAGGGAGGAGGGTGACCCAATCATTTTCTGGTTGGTGGGGGGGAGGAGGCGGGTCAGATGTATCTCTGGGGGGGGGGGGGGGGGGGGGGTGCAGGGGGAGGGAGGCCAAATCGTTGTCTGGTGGGGGGGGAGGGGGGGGTGGTGGGAGACGGGGGGGGGAGGCAGGGGGGTCCGCTGCCACTCTGCAGGCAATCGGTGGGGGGGAAAGGGGGCAGAGGTTCGCGATCGGTCTGGGTAGTGGGAGGGGGTGGGTGGATAAGGGGGACAGTTATGTTGTAGGTGGGGTGATGTCTGTGGGGACCATCGCTCCCGCTTTTCGCCCCCAGGCCGCTTTATCCGCTATTTGCTGCCCAGGAGCGATGTGACAGTGGCGCGATTTTCAAATTTTTTCTTACTGTGCATGCGCAGTTCAGAGCTCCGATCGTTTCAGGCGCGCTAAGCCCCACCCACAGCGCAATTCAGACCCACAGTTTTTTTTCCAGGCTGAGTGCGCCTGAGAGCAGATTCCCAAGTCGGATCTGAATTGTGCCCAGATTCAGCACTTAGAATGAAAATGGTAAAATCAGGCCCAGAGAGTGGTGAATGTATGGAATTCACTACCATAGAATGTAGTTGAGGCCAAAACATTGTCTGATTTCAAGGAGAAATTCAATATAGCTCTTGGGGCTAAAGGGATCAGGGATATGGGGGGATGGGGGGTGGCCGGGGAGGGGGGGGGGTAAAAAGATATTGAGTTTGATGATCAGCCATGATCAAAATGCATGGCGGAGGAAGCTCAAAGGCCCGAATGGCCTACTTCTAGTTTCTATGTTTCTATGTAAGGCCACTTTCTAGCTCTTTTCCATATCCTGTAGGTTGCAGCAGTGCAGGTGTGTATCCACGTATTTTTTAAATTTGCTGAAGACATAAAGCTCAGTTATGATCAACAGCACATTTACACGGGCCATTGTCCAATTGCAGCTGTTGTAACATGTTCATTTTACAGTGCCTCTTTTATTTGAGACAGAAGAATGCAACTTTGGCTAAAAGCTCCCCTCTCGGGCTGTGACTTTCTGACAAGTTACACCAATGAAGCATGTGTTGTCATAAGAATTATAATACACCTCATCATCGACATGTTCAAATGTCTTACTGGGTGAAAGGGCATGTTGCAATACACTCCAGTAAAATTTTCCCAAATCATTATCATCTCCTGAATCCTACACGTTTGCCCGGCTCTGGGGCATTAATAGAGAGAATGTGGCTGAGAAGGTCAACAAACTCCAGCTAAGATTAGAGCAAGATGAAATAGAGGAGCCAGAAGATGTGCCAACAGGAGCTTCTCTGTGGGCTGTTCGAGCTGTCAGGCTTTCATAACTGAGGAGTTCTGATAAGTATCTTTTCCACACTAACTATCAACAGCTTTCTCTACCATGACAAGTCCAACACATGGGCTTGGTTTAGCTTGTGTGTGGGTGTGTGTGTGAATGTGTTCGTGTTTGTTTGTGTGCATGTGTGTATCTGTGTGTGTTTGTGAGTGTATCTGTGTATGTGAGTGTCCATGTGTTTGTGTGTGTGCAATTGTGTGTATGTGTGTGTTTGTGAATGTGTGAGTGTGTGTTTGTGAGTGTATCTGTGTGTGTTTGTGTGTTTTTGTGTGTGTGTTTGTGTGTGTTTGTGAGTGTATCTGTGCGTGTTTGTGTGTCCATGTGTTTGTGTGGATGTGTGTGTTTGTGTGTACATCTATGTCTGTAAGTTTTCATACTTTTATGTGTGTCTAAATGTGTCTTTGTGTTTGTCTGTGCGCATGTCTGTGTGTGCTTGTGTGTGCATCTTTATCTGTGTGTTTGCGTGTATGTGTTTGTGCGTACATCTGTGTCTGTGTGTGTTTGTGTGTGCATGTGAGTATATCTGTGAGTGTCTATGTATCTATGTGTCTATATATCAGTGTGTCTGTGTGGGTGTATGTGTATGTGTGTGTGCCTGTGTGTGTTTGTGTGTATACCTATGTCTGTGTGTGTATGTGTCTGTTGTAATGAACAGGAGGAGATTTAATTTCTCCTCTCTCTGTTAAAGAAAGGTATTATAGATTTTTGATTTCCCTCTTTATAACTGGTATGATCCAATTCTCTATTAATAACCCACAGCAACCACGAGATGTGATGAGCTAAAAGGGTTAACTGATTTGCACACACTCAAATGCGAGAGGTGGATAGCAACTTTACCTCCTTTTTTTAATACAGTGAAGGTGGCATAGAGAAAGGAAAGAGATATGGGGAAAATACCACAGAGAAAATAAGAATTACTGTTTCATGTGAGTCCAGAGTCCTGAATCAAAAGTCCAACAGTGCATTCCTTCAGAGAGGCCAGCAGGCAGAAAACTGATGCTGAATAATTCACTTTTCCAGCAGAGATGACTTCCACACTGAGATGGGCACGCACAGATAAATTAGTCTCATGGGCGGTTGTACAGAAGTCCAGAAGTTCCAGTAGAGATGAGTAGATGGGAACCAGGCAGTCAAACCTGGAGCAGAGCTCTGGTTCTGAGCTGCCACTTAGTTGATGGAAGATGGCAGTCCAGCTCCACGAGGAAGATTAACTGGTTCGACCAGCTAAGGGAGTTCTTGTGATGTGACTTCTACTTCTTCTCTTTGGTTTGGACAGAAAATGTATTTTATTTGTCTGTATTCTTGAGATGGTTCAACCATTAATCATTTCAAGGGAGGTTTCACGATCCTTGGCCCAGACTGGGAAATGTAAATAGACTTTTTACAATTCCCTTGGATTTGATCTCTGCAGTCACAGGGGTCATAAGGGTGCCTTCAGAGATAACGAGGTGTGATGATACTGTGCCTTTAAGAAATGTATTTTAATCATTTTCCTTTGCAGGATGTTTCTAGCAGGCCCTGGAATTTGTCGGCACCATTTCACCTGTAACTGGTGTTCTCTAATGGTGAGTGATGCAATATAATGGACATCATGATTATTTTTAATCTGGACTAATGCAATGTCCTGTGGTTTTATGATCCTTTGGGGATTGCCGAGGGAGCTCTATTTGGGATGATTGACAGGTCAGATGATGCCTGGGGACAGTTTTTTTCCACAGAAAAATCCAAGGTTTTAGTTTTATTTTTCAGTAGTAAGCTGAAATGGAGAGCAGCAACATGCTTTCCCTCTCTCTGGAGTTGCAGTCGCTATTTTCATTTTTCTCAGATGCTGTTTCAACTTGAGACAGAAAGCAGTGTCTCAATCGTTCTCTCTCCAGAGGCGTGCTGAACGTTCCAGGATTGGGAAGTCTCAGAGATTTGATCTGACATTCAAAGGATCAATTCAGAGTCGGTGTTAAAAAGCTGCAAAATCCAGCATCACGCGAGCATACTTGCTTTTTGTGCCAAGTCTAGAAGGGGCTGCATGTTTGTGAGATGTCGTTTGACTTGGAACATCATAGATAGCTAGCTGTTAGGTGGCAAAGTGGTTAGCACTGCTGCCTCACAGCACCAGAGAGCCAGGTTCGATTCCTGGCTTGGGTCACTGTCTGTGCAGAATCTGCATGTTCTCCCCATGTCTGTGTGGGTTTCCTCCGGCTGCTCCGGTTTCCTCCCGCAGTCCGAAGGACATGTTGGTTAGATACATTGGTCATGCTAAATTCTCCCTCAATGTACCCAAACAGGCACCAGAGTGTAGCGACAAGGGGATTTTCACAGTAATGTCATTGCAGTGTTAATGTAAACCTACCTGTGACACTTATTTTAAATAAACTTTACACTTTAAATAAACTTTAAGTTAAGGTTTATACTGTATCATGTTTGAATCTTGCAAAAGGTAAAAATTATGCTTTTTTTCATTTTATTCTAACTATGCTCTTAAACATTGTTTGATAAAAGCTCCCTAGTGGGCCATTTGAATCATACCTGGAGTGAAACATCTTATGCTCACACCTGCCAAAATCAAATGTAAAATTTAGGGTCTCGGCTAACTTCATAAAACATCTTGGGGTTTCTGACCTGGGTCTTAACAAAGGTGGCAACTGTTCTCAATGCCAGGAACTTCCTATTCTTTAAGTCACAGCCAGACATGGCTCCAGTCATTTTGAAGTCTTTGTTCAGGTTTTAAGATTTTATAAAGTAGCCATGACGATGCATAAAGTGAGGTCATAGTTGCCTGACACCGTGTGAGTGCGTGTGCGCGTGTATGTATCAGCGTGTGTTGTATGTTTGTGTTTGTGTGTGTGTGCGTTTGTGAATGTGTGAGTGTGAGTGTGTTCGTGTCAGCATGTGTGTGTGTGTGTGTGTGAGTGTGTTCGTGTCAGTGTGTGTGAGAGGGTGTGTGTGAATATGTAATAATGATAGTTCAGAATTCAGAGGAGGTTAATCAGATTGATTCTGGTGATGAAAGACGTATGAGGAGAGATTAAACAGTTTGGGTTTGTACTCGCTGGAGTTTAGAAGGATGAGAGGGGATCTGATCGAGGCATATACATTTCTAAAAGGGATTGATAAAATAAATGTAGACCAAACATTTCCCCTTGTGGGGCAATCTAGAACAAGAGTTCACAGGCATAGGTTGAGAGGCGATAGATTTAAAACAGATGAGGGGGAACTGCTTCTCGCAGAGGGTGGTGAATTTGTGGAACTCGCTGCCCCATCGCGCGGTGGAGTCTGAATTGTTGAATGGTTTCAAGAAGGAGATGGATATATTTCTAATAAAAAAGGGATAAGGGGATAAGGGGAACAGGTGGGGAGGTGGATTTGAGACCAGGGAGAGATCAGCCATGATCTGACTGAATGGCGGAGCAGGCTCGAAGGGCTGAATTTGCTGATTTCTGCTCCTAATGTCTATGTTCCTATAATGTAAGCTATTTTTGGATTAGATGCTAACTCAAGGCGTTGTCTGCCTGTTCCACTCGATGTGAGACTTTCTGGTGCACAGTTTGAAGAGCAGGCTCTCTCTGAGCTTTGGTTAATATCTCTCTGTGAATCAGCAATTCCAAAATAAAATCTCTCGTATTAATGACAGTAATGTCAAATTTCACTTTCTCTGATCTTGTTTTGAGCCAAATTGCTTCCATGTTGTTTGGGTGAAGATCCCGATGATAATGGGAAATTAAGCATTTGTTGAGTTTATACCAGTGACTGCAGCAAACGGCAAGGCTGAATTTACAGGAACCAGGTTTCAGGTGGTCGAAACAAAGCACTCCTTGCCTAACAGGTTTCAGACTTCCAAACCAATCCAAAAAATGTAAAGTTTGGAGGAAAATTCATCTGCGGTCCGTCTGACTGCATCTGAAGTGAGTGACAGATGATTATCTCTTGTACATATTCCCCCTGCCAGCTTCAGTGTGAGTCGTGCAATCAAAACAGAAACCTGAGCCTGTTTTTTGTGCATTGATCATAATATGGGTTGGTATAATCTCACTGCAAACAGACTTGTATTAAAGGTTTGCAACAAGGGAGTTCAGTGTTTGTAGTCCAGCACACAAAGCAACAGAAGAATGCTCATGCTAACAGCTGAATAAAAATGCAGTTTGATACCAATAAATTGTTACAGCTGTTTACTTAAATCTCCAGGGCAAAGTACTTCCCTCCGCAGGGTGGAAATTAAAATCAACTCAGGAGCTTTATTGGAATGACGGGAAAAAAAAACTTGTCCAAAAGGAATTTTTATAGGAACAAAAGAAAGACTGAAGTAAAAAGGAAAAATGCAGGTACATCTATATGTGCAGCCTCCCAGGGGAGGTGCTGGCCTAGTGGGATTATTCCTACATTATTAATCTGAAAACTCAGCTAATGTTTTGGGGACTCGCGTTCAAATCCCACCGCGGTAGATGGTTGAATTCAACAGAAAATATCTGGAATTAAGAACCTACTGATGACCATGAAACCATTGTCGATTGTCTAAAAAAACCAATCTAGGTCACTAATGTCCTTTAGGGAAGGAAATCTGCCGTCTTTACCTGGTCTGGACTACATGTGACTCCAGAGCCACAGCAATGTGGCTGATTCTCAACTGCCCTGTGAATTGGCCTAGCAAGCTACTCTGTTCATGGGTAAGTACGGATGGCCAATAAATGCTGGCCAGCGAACAATGCCCATGTCCCACAAATGAATAAAGAATGGAAATGCAGGGCACCAGTAAAACCTGTCTTAACTGGCCTTGTATTCCTTAAAATGGATCTCCAACATGACTGGTGCCAGTGTTACTGATTTTTATGGGATTTGAACTGGTTTTTCCTTCTGATGGGTATAAACGTTTTTGGGAATTACAAAATTAAGAATACAGCAATTTATGTATAAAGGAGCCATTCGCAGTTTTCTGAAAATATTAGAAGTGAAATTTGTTATAGCACATTTTCCAAGCTCTAGCAGAAAGCACAACAGAAATTGGGCCACGCCTTAAAAATAGCACCAAACTCCTGGGTCTTTTTTTATTCATTCTTGGGAGATGGGTGTCGCTGGCCAGCATTTATTGCCCATTCCTAGTTGCCCTTGAGAAGGTGGTGGTGAGCTGCCTTCCTGAATCGCTGCAGTCCATGTTCTGTGGGTTGACCCACAATGCCGTTAGGGAGGGAATTCCAGGGTTTGTTGGTGCATCCTGAGGCAGCTGTCCATTTTGGTCAGATCCAGTTGGGGCCAGCTGCCATCGTGGCAAAGGATGGCAATTTTTGCTCACAGTCTCCTGCAACATTAACGTGAAGCTGGGTGAGTGCACCCATTCTACCCTTCCCCACCCTGAGATGAATATACGTAGCACCCTACAATCCAGTCAGTTCTAATTACACCTCCAAAAATCCCAAACAAGCTCCAACTAGTCTGAAATATAAAAGCATAATTAAGGACTACCACACACCCTGGACATTCTCTCTTCCACCTTCTTCCTTCAGGAAAAAGATACCAAAATCTGAGGTCACGTACCAGCCGACTCAAGAACAGCTTCTTCCCAGCTGCTGTCAGACTTTTGAATGGACCTACCTTGCATTAAGTTGATCTTTCTCCACACCCTAGCTATGACTGTAACACTACATTCTGCACTCTCTCCTTTCCTTCTCTATGAACGGTATGCTGAAAAGAGTTAAAGAATTATTTCAGTGAGAGCTGTTGTGTTCAGCTGGATCTTGTGTGTTAAAAATCACTACAATTAAATTGACTTTCATTCAGTGGAGTGAATGATGTTTGTCAATGTCTAAAGCATCTCATTTAGACATTTAAAAATGCACTTAAGATGCTAAAAACTTGCATTCTATCAAAATGTATCAGTGAGCATAATATTAGACAGAAATGTTCAACCTGCAACCTTGGATCACTGTGCAGAGTCTGCACGTTCTCCCCGTGTCTGCGTGGGTTTCCTCCGGGTGCTCTGGTCTCCTCCCACAGTCCAAAAGACATGCTGGTTAGGGTGCATTGGCCGTGCTAAATTCTCCCTCAGTGTACCCGAACACCGGAGTGTGGCGACTAGGGGATTTTCACTGTAACTTCATTGCAGTGTTAATGTAAGCCTAGTCGTGACACTAATAAATAAACTAAAAAACTGGTGTTCTCACAGCATGAGGTTTTGCTACATTCATCTTTTCATGGTATCACTTACTTCATTAGCAATCCTCCTCACACAGGGCTGCAATAAAACACCACTTGGATTTGCCAGGCTGCAATGGGAATGATGCCAATAGGTGCCAATTTAATTGTTAACATGTCCACTGTAAGACAATTTGCTTTATCCTGTTCCCCACATACTCTCACACGATGACAAAAATGTTGTCAAAAGTTAGAATTATGTTTTATCTAAAAAATATAATTTCAATCCATAAGCAGTAATGCTGGAGCTATGGTTTGGTGAAACATTGCATAATCAATGCAATTGCATCGTCACTCTGTGTGGTTTACTCAGAGTGTACTGCTGTTTATATTATATTACAATTGTTCCTGTTTTTTGGCATTAAAATTGGTTTTAAAAATAAATGCAGCATTTCATAGAATCATAGAATCCCTACAGTGCAGAAGGGGGCCATTCAGCCCATCCACCAGAAAGTTACTGGCACACCCGCCTCGGAATCGGGGAGGACACGGCTCGAAGAATGGCATTCTCTGTTGGCGGGATCTTACGAGCCTCGCGGGGGGGGGGGGGGGGGGGGGGAGGTAAAATTCTGGCTATCGTGCCTGCATCGACCATAATCCCACCCTGGCTCTATCCCCCTAACCCCACATATTTACCCTGCTAATCCCCCTGACACTAAGGGAGTATTTAGCATGGCCAATACACCTAATCCGCACAGCTTTGAAGTGTGGGAGGAAAGCGGAGCACCCGGAGGAAACTTTTCACTTTTCAATACTTTTCACTGTATGTTAATACATGTGACAATAATAAATCAAATCAAATCAACCCACGCAGACACGGGGAGAACGTGCAAAACCCACACAGACATTTCAAATGAATAAAAACTGTCCAGTGCAAAATAAACCCTCCAGAAAATACAGGGAAAAAAAACAAATTCTGAAGACACATATGTCCAAAGGTAAATATTAAAAGTGCCAAGGGTTCCAAAAGGGTGAATTCAGAAAGTAATTAAACTTGGCCTGAATCTGCATCTCGGGTCTCTCCTGATGGCAACTGACATTGAAATCTAAACATTATCAGCAAAATCCGACACATTAACGGCAGTGAACGCAACATTGGGGACTTGGTCCACTTCAACACCAGAAATGAAATTCTGAGTTACGTTCTAAAAAAAGCATGACAAAGGCCACTTTTGATTTAATTAAGTTCAGGTATGTTATTGAAGTCTCCAACCAAGGTAATTGCTGCTGACGCCAGACCCAAAGGCAGCCTCACAGCCAGACTACACAAGCAGTGACGGTGTTTAGAGTCGCAGAGGGATTTGGCAAAGCGTGCTCAGAGTAGTAAGGAATTTGGTGTGTGAAAGGGAGCGAGCAGCCCCAGGGGACCTCAGCACAGCCTCAAAGAACAGAATCAAAGGTTTCATCTCCTCATCTTGGCACTGTCCCAACAGCGCCTTAAATATCCACTCCCGCATCAGTGCTCCATATGGGGAGATTCCAAAGTGACAACTCCTCCGTTTAACACTTTGCTTCCCAGCAGACATGCCGTTGCCAACACAGATCATCACTCACAGTCATTTAAGCATGTGGTTTTATCATCTGGCTTTACCACTGGGAGTTCTGTCGAAAGGCGCTGGTGATGTACAGAACATTATTTCCAAAAGCGCCCTTGTTCACTTTCATTTCGATTAATAAATAAGGCAGTTCCTCAGGGATGTTTGCATATGGGCAGCTGTCCTTAAAGTTCAAAGTGATGAGTTTCACAGAATTGTTTTTTAGGGTGGCACGGTGGCACACTGCTGCCTCACAGCGCCAGTGATCTGGGTTCTATTCCTGACTTGGCCGCCCTGAGCACATATCCTCGTCCCTAGGTCAAACTCCTGTGAAAAGCTCTTCTTGAGAAGGAAACAATTGAGTTCAGCAACCCATTTGTTCAGTATCTGAGGGATTGTAGCCTGGTCCCTAAGTACAACCAGCAATAATACTGAGATAAGGGGCGGCGTGGTGGCACAGTGTTAGCACTGCTGCCTCACAGTGCCGGGGACCTGGGTTCCGTCTTGGGTCGCTGTCTGTGTGGAGTCTGTACATTCTCCTCATGTCTGCGTGGGTTTCCTCTGGCTGCTCCAGTTTCCTCCCACAGTCCAAAAATGTACGGGTTAGGTGCACTGGCCATGCTAAGTTCTCCTTCAGTGTACCTGAACAGGCACCGGAGTGTGGCGACTAGGGGATTTTCACAGTAACTTCATTACAGTGTTAATGTAAGCCTACTTGTGACACTCATAAATAAACTTTAAACACTCAGCCATCAGTGAATGAGTTGCAAAGCAACAGATGTTTGTGAAGTTATTCTAATCACTCCTTATTTTTACACAAAGCGACATACATGTGCACAGACACATGTACAGGTGTATAGCAACACAGAGAGCTGGGTTTTTTGCCGCCACATGGGTGGATCATGGAGGCACGGAGGCACAGTGGTTAGCACGGCTGCCTCACAGAGCCAGGGACCTGGGTTCAATTCCCAGCTTGAATCACTGCCTGTGCAGAGTCTGTACATGTCTGCATGGGTTTCTTCCGGTTTCCTCCCAAACTCCAAAGATGTGCGGGTTAGATTGATTGGCCATGCTAAATTGACCCTAGTTTTGGGCGGTGGGGGGGAGGGATTCGCAGGGTAAATATGTCGGGTAACGGGGATAGAGTGGGATCGTTGTCAGTGCATACTCAATGGGCCGAATGGCCTTCTTCTGTACTGTAAATTCTATGATACTATGAGTCTATGAGATTTCCCAATTCGGCAAACCCGCCTCAGTGCATACTTCTTGGCACATTATTTTCAATTAGGAGAGGTGGAGGATTGTGGGGGTGGGGGGGTGGCAGGGGGAAGAGCGGGAGTGGGATGGAGTATGACCCCCTGCCTCCAGAGGCAGTTCGGAGGTAGTCACAAAGGCAGGTGAAAGCTGAGGCAGGCTGATGAGAAGACCTGCTTCATATTCTCTGGGACCTCAACTAGACCAGCTGTATAAAAGGCTGCTAGATCCTCTAACCCTCACCAATGCCCCCTCCCCCATTCACTACAATGCCCCGCCATACTCACATGCCACCTCCATGACCTCTCATATCCACAAGCCAATGCCATTCCCCACTCATGCCCAAGCCCCCTCCAAAGTCAGTCACCCGTATCTGCTATGAGCAGACCTCATGAGCTACGTGAAGATGAAAAAATAAATTTCTAACAATCTCAGAGAGATTTACACAAAATACTGAAGAAAACTCTTATTCATGAAAGCCATTCAAAAAGTTAATCCCCTGAAGTGGCAGAAGCTACAAATCGCCTTCTATTTAGGAGCCACTTTAAAGGCAGCTAATCATGGAATCATAGAATCCCTATAGTGCAGAAGGAGGCCATTTGGCCCATCAAGTCTGCACTGACCACACTCCCATCCAAGCCGTATTACACTAACCCCCCATATTTACCCTAGGGTCAATTTAGCATGGCCAATCAACCTAACCTGCACATCTTTGGACTATGGGAGGAAACCGGAGCACCTGAAGGAAACTCATGCAAACACGGGGAGTATGTGCAAACTCCACACAGACAGTGACGCAAGGCCGGAATTGAACCTGGGTCCCTGGTGCTGTGAGGCAGCAGTGCTAACCACTGTGCCCTTGTGCCGCCCCACCACTGTGCCACCATGCTGCCCCCTTCATACCTTTAATAACTTCCTTAATAACTTATTTAATACTTTAATAACTTCTTAAAACTGTCAATAAAAATATGAAATCTGCCGCCTGCTGGGATAACTGGTTTTGAAGCTTTTGAAACTCAGCCAAGCATTCAAAATGGCTACCATAATAGCCTTTTGGAAATTTCAACAAAGAACTCTGTCGAAATTGCAAGGGCAGATAACTAATGTTATTTTTCTAGGTTAGACCAGATGGTCTGTCAATCAATTTTCAACAACAGAGGGTGACTTATTTTACATTCCAGCTGAAAGCCTGTTTCTGACTTCATTGCTAAAGGACTGGGGAATTAAATAACTTCGGATCATGACACTGAGATGGGTCACATCTGTCCTTCAAGAAAATGTATGTCTCTTCCATATTAGGGGTTAAGCGGTAGTGGGGTCTGTTTGAATGCAGAATTCATTACCTGCTGAGCTCAGGTTTCCCACCTTGTGATTCATGCTCTGACCCCTCCCACCTGTCAGCAGAAGTGGCATCTGCCAGGATTGAGGGTGGGATTTCCACATCTGGATTCTGTCCACCATTTTTAATGCCGACTCTTCTGTGAACATCCGGTTCTCATTCGACATTTCCCCAAAATGACAGTGGGTTTCATTTCTGCTGGGACCTTGAAGCATTACTTATTTTATTTGGAACCCAATGGCTATCTTTGTCTGACTCGTACAGGAATAGGAACAGGCCATTCTGCCCCTCGAACCTGTTAATAGAAACATAGAAAATAGAAGCAGGAGCAGGCCATTCTGCCCCTTGAGCCATTTACTTAGCTCAGGGCTGATTTGTATCCCAAATCCATCCTCCTTCCTGGGCTCCTCATCGCGGACACCCCTCGGTATTCAACTCAGATTGAAAATGATGCATTGAGATAGCACCTCCTGCTCCCTGTGGGAGAGTTAGCCGCTGCTACCATCCTTTCAACATGGAGAAGGCGGCTGGATTCAATGCAGCCCATCACAGTGGGAAAGATGGTGGCCAGGCCCATTTCACCATGGTAGACATTAGTGTCCCGATTGGCGGAAAACCCTCCCCTGGTTTGGTGGGAGGAGTGGCTGGTGTGGATTTCCCGGGCACTGGCGGGATGTTGGTTTTAGGAGGCAATCGATGTTATCATTGAACGCACTGCTAAGTGATGGAGCCTCTGAGATGAACCAGGGTTGATTGGCTTTCCCCCGCCCTGGGAAAGCCTCCTAGTTAATCCTTGTCAGCAACATCCTCATGGTCGGCTACCCTCTGTGCCTGTTTGAGGGACCCAGCATCAGACAGGAAGGTTACTGCTGAAGGCCAGCCTCTGACCCTTGCCTCTGACGACCCCCATTCCACCACCTCCCCATCCCCAACCTGCAAAACCCATCCTACCCCAACTCACCTAAGGCCTGGTGTCCCAGGATGCTCCTGGGCATCTGGTGACGGCACTGCCATCAGCAGCCACCTCTTCCACCGGCGGCGTGGGAGCTGCTGGCCTCTGATTGGCCAACAGCTCTCCGTTGGGTGGGCTTCAATCATGTGGAAAGCTTGAGGTGGCCACTTCAGTGCCTGACAGGCACATCATTCTGTCAAGCCCCCTCTGTGGGACAGATGGGGGTTCCCCACCTCTTCCTCAACCAGTGGACAACTCCCCAGTCAGTCCAAAATAAAATCTCAGCCTCTTTTTCTCCAATTTCCCCCGTGAATGGCTTGAGTTGATGTCTCCTTGTCCTAGCCTCTGTCACACAGGCATGGGGCGGGATTTTCCAGCCCTTCCAGGTGGCAGGATCTTCCAGACTTGCCAAAGTGACCCCCCATCCTGTACCCCCTCCCAACAGTAAAATTCCAGCCGCACAGTCTGTAACGTACGTTACAGCAAATACAATCTTATACAAACCCCGCTCCGGCTCTATCCTTCCTCGCCTGGCAATCTGCATTCTAACAATCAGGTGACTCCTTAAAAATGCAAGCCCAATTTACATAAACTTTCTCACCTGACCTTTCGAACCTTGGTAACATTCTGGTTAATCTGTGCTTCACTCCTTCAAAGGCAATGCTCTATCATTTCTGAGGTGCCCTGTCCAGAAACAGAATTCTCCCAAAAAAATTAAATTCACAGGGAAATTGGAGTAATTCACGTTGGTTTTTTCAGTTGGAGTTCACACTAGAATCTCCCGCACTCTGTCACCTCACAGGCCACCAGCATGAATAGATTTCAGGGGGCAGTGCCTATTCCTGCCCGGGAGGCTGAAACCAGCAGCCTCTGCACACGCGCAGCGACCCAGAACTGTCAGCCTCCCATTTTCTGGCCAGCCTGGGACCCCCACAACGCTGTCCCCTCACCACCCCATGACCCAATCGCGGCCCCCCTCCCGACCATTCCCAGGCCCAGCTTCGACCCCCCCATCCTGGACTGCCCCGATCTCCAGCTGCCGCCACCCCCTCTGCAGTGCCAACCCCCCACCCCCCCCACAGTGCCAACCCCCACCCCCCCGCAGTGCCAATCCCCCCACCCTCCCGCAGTGCCAATCCCCCCACACCCCACAGTGCCAACCCCCCACCCCCCCGCAGTGCCAACCCCCCACCCCCCCGCAGTGCCAATCCCCCCACACCCCCTCTGCAGTGCCAACCCCCCCCCGCAGTGCCAATCCCCCCACCCCCCCACAATGCCAATCCCCCCACACCCCCCACAGTGCCAACCCCCACCCCCCCGCAGTGCCAATCCCCCCACCCTCCCGCAGTGCCAATCCCCCCACCCCCACAGTGCCAACCCCCCACCCCCCCCGCAGTGCCAATCCCCCCACACCCCCCACAGTGCCAACCCCCCACCCACCACCACCCCCACAGTGCCAATCCCCCCACCCCCCTGCAGTGCCAATCCCCCCACCCCCCTGCAGTGCCAATCCCCCCACCCCCCCCCCCCCCCCCGCAGTGCCAATCCCCCCACCCCCTGCAGTGTCAATCCCCCCACCCCTCTGCAGTGTCAATCCCCCCACCCCTCTGCAGTGCAGGCACACTCGCAGGCAGACGCCTCCTTCCCCCTGACAGGCAACCCCCCCATGTCCAGCCCGATCACTGGCCTCCATGAAGCCCCGACGAGATCCCAATGGCAGAGGGCAGCGGGACTCCCCATCCCACCAAGTGCTCCCGAGGCCCCACCCCTTGACACTGCCCCATGCCCAGTAGGTGGTGCTAAGATGCCCCCTGGGCATGGGCACTTTGCCTCTTGGGCAGTGCTACGGGGCCCAGGCTGGCACTGCCAGTGTGCTCATGCCCAGGGGGCACCACCCTCCCCCCATTGCCTGACCCCTTGGGGGCCCCGATTGCCCCCCCAATTACTCCAGCAGGGTTGGGCCATTAGTTCCCTGATGGTGGGGAGCTAGTCTGAATCCTGCTGGAGTGAAACACTGTAGCGGGATGGGAGCGGCTCGCGGGCGCAGAGAATTCAGTCCCGGGCCAGCTAATAGAATTTAAATTGTAGAGAAATGATTATGATTGTTTTATTTGTACCGTGGTCACCAATATCTGCAGCCATTGCTCAATGAATCGGTTATTCATGCACACAGATCACTAAAATGTAGCAATCAGGTGTGCACATAATCAAAGCGATGGTACAGTGGTTAGCACTGCTGCCTCACAGCGCCAGGGACCCGGGCACGATTCCCGGGGGCACGGTGGTACAGTGGTTAGCACTGCTGCCTCACAGCGCCAGGGACCCGGGCACGATTCCCGGAGGCACGGTGGTACAGTGGTTAGCACTGCTGCCTCACAGCGCCAGGGACCCGGGCACGATTCCCGGGGCCACGGTGGTACAGTGGTTAGCACTGCTGCCTCACAGCGCCAGGGACCCGGGCACGATTCCCGGGGGCACGGTGGTACAGTGGTTAGCACTGCTGCCTCACAGCGCCAGGGACCCGGGCACGATTCCCGGGGCCACGGTGGTACAGTGGTTAGCACAGCTGTCTCACAGCGCCAGGGACTTGGGTTCGATTCTCGGCTTAGATCACTGTCTGTATGGAGTTTGCACATTCTCCCCGTGTCTGTGTGGGTTTCCTCCAGGTGCTCCAGCTTCCTCCCACACTTCAAAGACGTGCTGGTTAGGTACTCCTTCAGTGTACCCAAACAGACACCGGAGTGTGGCGACTAGGGGATTTTCACAGAAACTTCATTGCAGTGTTAATGTAAGCCTACTTGTGACACTGATAAATAAATTTAAACTTTCGTGTTCAAATTTCCTACGAGGGGTTTAAAGTGAGATGGGCTGGATAATGGGGCTACGTGACGGGTTCGATATTGGCCAAGTACAGACTGGTTCGATACACAGTGGGTGGAAAGCTGATATTGCTGCATTATTGCTTTTACATGGAGATAAATTCTCATTGCCAATGTCTGGATTAGGGCTAGTGCAGTTTTATTGTCAACACCGAGTACTGTAGATCTGATCCCTCTGACAACTTAGATTTTCCTACACAAGACGCTGTCTTTAATTAACACCATGACTATCCAAGAGAAAGTGGTTAAACATAGGAAAGTTCCTCCAGTCATCCCTTGAGTGATGCCCTTACTCGAAAGCTTACAAACAAATTCTATTAGCACGTAAACCATTAAAAAGGTTAAAACTGGCAGCGAGACTTACAGGAAGGAGACATTACCATGGTGACAAGTTAGCACTCCATGAGATGTCTTCAGCTGTGCCTTGGATGACAGAAAGGCCACTGGTGACTATTCACAGAAAGGTTGAAGTGTGAAATTAGTTTGGCAAACTTTGAGCATTGACAATGTCATTCTGACAGGCCTCAGGATGTTTGGTATGAGAAGACAATGGCCCAGTGGTATTATCACTTAGATTATGGGCGGCTTATGGGCGGCACAGTGGTGCAGTGGTTAGCACTGCTGCCTCACAGTGCCAGGGACCTGGGTTCAATTCCGGCCTTGGGTCACTGTCTGTGTAGAGTTTGCACGTTCTCCCCGTGTCTACATGGGTTTCCTCCGGGTGCTCTGGTTTCCTCCCACACTCCAAAGATGTGTGGGTTAGGTTGATTGGCCATGCTAAATTGCCCTTGGGTGTCAGGGGGATTAGCAGGGTAAATATATGGGTTATGGGGATAGGGCCTGGGTGAGATTGTTGTCGGTGCAGACTCGATGGGTCGAATGGCCTCCTTCTGCACAGTAGGGTTTCTATGATTTCTATGACTATTAACCCAGAAAGTCAGCTCATGTTCTGGGGTCCTGGGTTCGAATCCCGCCATGGCACATGGTGGAATTTGAATTCAAGAAAAAATATCTGGAATTAAGAATCTACTGATGACCGTGAAACCATCGTCGGAAAAACCCATTTGTTGAACTAGTGTCCTTTAGGGAAGGAAATCTGCCGTCCTTACCTGGTCTGGCCTACATGTGACTCCAGAGCCACAGCAATGTGGTTGACTCTCAACTGCCTGCGGACAACTGGGAATGAGCGATAAATGCTGGCCAACCAGCGTTGTCCATGTCCCATGAATTTTGGAAGTTGAGATTGGAGTTTGTTGTTGGAACAGAGTATCAGGGGCGTGCTATACAGTGACTGGAGACCACCGAAATAAAAGTAAAATACAGTGCATACTGGAAATCCGAAATAAGGACAAACAGTACTGGAAGTGTTCTGAAGCAGAGTCATATTGGACTCAAAACATTGGCTGGAATTCTCCGACCTCGCCCGCCGCTGGGATTCTCCAGTCCCGCTGCAGTGAATGGAGATTTGGCTGAGCGCTGGCAGTTGTGGGGGGCTGTGTGAGGCCACTAACTCTATTTCTCTCTCCACAGATCCTGATGGACCTGCTGGGTATTTCCGGCTTTTTTCTGCTTTTGTTTGGAGAATACTTGACTCCATCAATAGATAAATGAAATTCAAACTATTCCACCCCCTAATATTCAAATCCTTTATTATAATGATCACAAAAAATTAGAGAACAAAAGAAATCTTATCAGTTGGGCAAGTACAAATTATAAGAGTTGATGGGTCTTAGAACAAAGATCAAAGAACAGTACAGCACAGGAACAGGCCCCTTCGGTCCACCAAGCCTGCGCTGATCACGTTGTCCTTTCTAGACCAATCACCTGTATCCCTCTATTCCCTGTCTATCCAGATAAGTCTTAAATGTCACTAACGTATCTGCCTCAACCACCTCACTTGGCAGCGCATTCCAGGCCCCCACCACCCTCTGTGTAAAAACTTCCCCCACACATCCCTACTGAACCTTTCCCCCCTTACCTTGAACTTCTGCCCCCTTGTAGTTGTCATTTCTGCCCTGGGAAAAAGCTTCCAACCGTTTACCTTATCTAGATCCCTCATAATTTTATAAACTTCCATTAGGTCGCCCCTTGGCCTCCATCTTTCCAGGGAAAACAATCTCTCCTCATTGCTAATACCCTCCATACCTGGCAACATCCTGGTAAACATTTTCTGTACTCCTTCCAAAGTTGCCACATCCTTCTGGTAATGTGGAGACCAGAATTGGACGCAGTATTCCAAATGTAGCCTAACCAACATTTTATACAACTGTAACATAATTTACCAACTTTCATACTCCATGCCCCAGCCGATGAAGGCAAGCGTGCCATATGCTTTCTTCACCATCTTTTCCACCTATGCTGCCATTTTTAAGGATCTGTGGACCTGTACTTCCAGATCTCTCTGCGTGTCTATGCTCCTGAGGGTTCTGCCATTTATTTTATACTCCCACCTGAATTGGATCTACCACAATGCATCACCTCACATTTGTCTGGATTAAATTCTATCTGCCATTTCGCTGCTCAATTTTCCAGCCTATCTATATCCTGCTGTATTCTCTGACAATCTTCTTCACTATCCGCAACTCCACCAATCTTAGTATCATCCGCAAACTTGCTAATCAGATCAGCTATGTTTTCTTCCAAGTCATTTATATATATGACAAACAACAGAGGTATTTTTTGGAACCCTGCTCAATATAATAATTTGAACATTTTTAAGAGAGAATGATGAGGTTGGGGGAGGGCATATTGGTGTATTTTAGTACAGGATATTAAGCATTCTCTCTTATCTTAAACTGGTGGGAGCTCTGCTAAATCGGGTACAAGGCATTGGGGCGCAGATATTTGCGATCCCATGCCAACGTCTGGGACTGTACACGAGCTGGGCAACTAATCTCAAAATCGCAAGTGTGTGGTTCAGGATGTTCTGATAAACTGTCCACTGAATTCAAAGCCCCTCTAACGGTGCTTAGCCTCAGGAAATTTCTCCAAAGAACGTCTAAAAACCACAGCTGCAGTCAGGACTGAGTCCCTGATCTAACTCAAGGCAGATGTTCCTTGTACGCTGTCTCCAAAAGCTGTAGGGAGGAGCCAAACCACATTCAAATGAAACACAGACAAAGTGATTTGCTTGCTTAATTGCAAGCTACTTTCAAATGCAGCTCCAGCATTCAATGACAGGTCACTAAGGGGGAAACTTTAATCCTCTCGAGGATATTGAGAAACCGTAACTCTGCAACGATCTGATTGGAGTCAACTGGAACATTCAAAAGCTATGTTCACTGCTGCAACGGGGAAGCCGAAGGAGATATTCGACAAATGTTGAAGCTAACTACAAAATCACACAAACTTCCAGTTACAGAGTGCCTTTAATTTCAGTAAAACCTCCGAGGATTAATAGCAAACAAAATTTGACACTTAACCACATCTTGAGAAATGAGGGCAGGCGAGCAGAAGGAGCAGGTTTAAGCAGGGTCTTAAAGGAGAAGAAAGAGGTGGAGAATGTTGTCATTTAGAACAGGGTTAGAACAGGTACAGAAGGGGCCATTCAGTCTGTGGAGCCTATCGGTCCTCTGAGAGAGCGACACCGTTAATCACACCACCCCGCCATTTTCCAAATAACCCGATAAACATTGTCTCTTCAACTGCTTATCCTTTTTGAGACTGTGATTTTATTGGCTCTGCCTCCACTCTCAGGCTTTACAATCCAGATCCCAACCATTCCCTGCAGGGAGGTATTTTACCAAAACACGACACAGTGATGGCTCCGGTGAGAAAAATGGTGTGGTTCTCGCCAGAGGGAGACACATTTCACACTATCAAGTGGGTGGGGAGGATGGGGGTGGGGGGGTGCGGGGGATGTGTGTGTGTGGCATCAACACGCTGGCACAGCCCGGCTGCGCTGAGATCGAGGTGCCATGTTTAAAGGGTGCCCTGATCAGAGCAAACAATCCCCCCAGCCCCACCACGGAGGTCTGAGGGGCTCTCCTCGACCGGTGCTCCCCCCCTCCCCCACCCTCCCCTACCCCCCCACCCTCCCCTACCCCCCTCCACCCTCCCCTACCCCCCCCCACCCTCCCCCCCCCCCCCCCCCCCCCCCCCCCCACTCCCACCAATCGGAGATGCATCCTCCCCCCCCGCCCCCGCCGATACATTCGCTCCTTCATGTGGCATTTTTCCCTCCACTCCCACAAATCAGCTTCACCCCCGTTCTGGGCATGATCCTGATTACATCACCGGTGAGGGGCTGGGAATATCGGAAGCCGTGATAATGCCGGCGAGATCCACAATGTCTGAGGTTTCACCGAATCTTGAAACTCCACCACCATTCCCACGGACGCCGAACGCAGGCTCAAGATCGCCCCCCGCCCCCCACCCCCACACCATGTCAAAACGTTTCTCCTCAAGACGCAAATTGATCCTTCGCTAAACACCTTAACTCTCGGCCTCTGGTTCTTCGAGAATTCCAACAGTGGGAATGCTTTCTCTCCATCTCCTCTGTCTCGACCTCCCCCGTGTATTTTAACATCGCTGGTAAACCTCCTCTCAACCTTTCCTTCTCTGGGGAACAGAACCCCAGCTTCTCCATGATTGAATGGTGGAGGAAACTCGATGGGCCGAATTGCCTAATTCTGCTTCTATATTTGATATATCTAATGGTCTTCTCCTGTGTATCTTCATCACCAAAATCCCTCATCTCCTCAACTATTCTCATCAATCATTTCTGTCCCTTTCTAAAGGTTCCACCTCCTTCCTAAAGTGTGATGCCCAGAATTGGACACAATGGGGTGGATTTTGATGGAGTCGTGGGCTTTCAGCAGACCTTTAAAACCGGCAAGCGGGATCCGATTCTGGGATTGCTGCCCCCGTTCCTGGCACCCTCTGGTTTTGCTGGCTCAGAAGCAGGGTGGTGCGCACTGAGCCCGAACCCAACCCTCCTGATCTGGACAGCCCCATTGTAGGGGTGGCATATCCTTGGCATATTCTTGGCCCCCATAATTATAGTGAAGTTAGGCCATCTTCCCAAGGACTCATGGTTTACTGCCCTTCAGAGGAGTCACGAACAATAGTCTGGATGTGGGAACCTTTTTAACATTTTACCCATGCCCCCATGCCAACTCATGGCCCACAGACCCCTAATGGCCCCTCATATTCCCCGTGGCAACACATGCCTCCCACCATTCCCCGTGGGGCAGGATGGTGGCACAGTGGTTAGCACTGCTGTCTCACAGCTCCAGGGGCCCAGGTTCGATTCCCGGCTTGGGTCACTGTCTGTGTGGAGTTTGCACGTTCTCCCGTGTCTGCATGAGTTTCCTCTGGGTGGTCGGGTTTCCTCCCACAATCCAAAGATGTGCAGGTTAGGTGGATTAGCCATGCTATATTGCCCCTTAGTGTCCTGGGATGCGTAGGTTAGAGGGATTAATGGGGTAAATGTGTGGAGTTACAGGGATGGCCTCCTTCTGCAATGAAGTCTTTCTATGATTTCTATGACCCGTCATACCCTCCCTACACCAACTCAAGAATCTTTCTATGCCATTAACCAAGGCTACACTCTGTACAGCGCCAGTGAACCCAATAGTAACAATGGCATGTGTTGCAATACTTTTAAAAAGCCATGCATAATTTTCTTTTAAAAAAACTGCTGTTGCAAGAATGATATAAAAGTGTTGACCAACTGGACCTTTAAAGTATGAATAACATAAATGATAAGCATTCGATACCTTTCTGTCTTGTGTAAATAAACATGAACCAGTGACCAAATAGATCACAGAACAAAATGCTTATCAATGAAACAATTGTTTTCTTTCTGTGCATTTGTTTCAACAAATTAAAGCGTTAATGGAAGTACGGGCTCTCAGCCAAGCCTCATTATGTATGCTTGTATTACTATTCCGTTGTTCATAATAGGCAGAGTACAGGTTGTACTCAACCAGCTCATGTTTGCAAAACCCAAAATGAAACATCTACTATTTGATGTGATTCCACAATTGGACAGCATTTTCTGTGTAATCCTGAGTGCACCATTAACTACACTAACAAGCAACTTAAGACAAGCAGTCCAGTTTGTAATGTGGCTCATTTACACTCGTTAGAAGCAACATACATTCATATACAAGGACTCGTTCTCTCCAAACAAAAGATATATGTTCATGACTTGTGCCTACTGTTCCCAATTGCTTTCTCCATGGCAATACCTTGGCCAATCAGGGTTGATTTCCTAACCAATCAATGCCCTTTTCTACTGTAGCATAGAATGTTATGATCATTTGAAATTTGGCATTCTTGCTTTTGGCCTGATGAGTGCAAGACAAAAAAGTTTCAGCAACATGTCTCCCTTTTCAGCAATATTCATTTACTCTGTATGCTATGTACTATATTTTACTTTACCACATCATTTATACTGTCTATCTTTTGCTCAATAAATTAGCTTGCTAGTAAAGTTTAAATTGAGATCAGATGTTGTGGGGCTTTGTCGCTTTTTTAATTGACAAGAAAGATTTTGTGAAAACACAAGTTAGCTCCAGTAGCTAAAATGCTTTACTGAACTGTGTTTGCAATTTTTGCCTCCTTATTGTAAATTTACTGAGATAAATGGTCCAGTTCAGATACTATTGAGGCAGAAGGGACTTTAATTAGAACAGAAAACTCTAATTTAAATAGAACCTTCCACAAACTCGCCGGAGCTTTCCGGCCCTTCATGCAGTGGGATCTTCTAGACCCGCCGATGGTGCACCCCCGCTGCGGGTTTCCCAATGGTGAGGGTTGCATTCATCGGGAAACCCCATTGACAATGACGGAACGAGAAGATCTCACCATCAGTCAATGGCAGACACCTCCCGCGGCCACAATACACGCAGCGGGTCACACGGTAAATCCTGCCCAGGATGTGCCAAAGCGCCCGATAGCCAATGAATTGCTTTTTGAAATGTATTCACTGGTGTAATATAGGAAACGCAGCAGCCAATATACATGCAGCAAGATCCCACAAACAGAAATATGACAATGGCCAGTTAATCAGTTTTCAGATGTTGATTGCAGGACTGGATGAGTAATCCAGAGACCCAGGGTCATGTGTTGAAGAGCTGAGTTTGGATCTCACCATGTCAAATGGTGGAATTTGAATTCAACAGAAAATCTGGAATTAAAAGTCTGATGATGACCATGGTTTATAAAATAATGAGGGACATAGATCAGCTAGATAGTCAACATCTTTTCCCAAAGGTAGGGGAGTCTCAAACCAGAGGGCATAGGTTTAAATTGAGAAGGGAGAGACGCAAAAGGGTTCAGAGGGGCAATTTTTTCACACAAAGGGTGGTGAGTGTCTGGAACAAGCTGCCAGAGGTAGTAGTGGAGGCGGGTACAATTTTGTCTTTTAAAAAGTATTTGGACAGTAACATGGATAGGATGGGTATAGAGGGATATGGATCAATTGGGACTAGCTTAGTGGTTAAAAAAAGGGCAGCATTGACTAGTTGGACCGAAGGGCCTGTTCCATGCTGTAAACCTCTATGACTCTATGAAACCATTGTCGATTGTTGTAAAAACCCATCTGGTTCACCAATGTTCTTCAGGGAAGGAAATCTGCCGCTCTTACCTGGTCTGGACTACATGTGACTCTAGAGCCACAGCAATGTGGTTGACTCTTAAATGCCATCTGAAATGGCCACTCAGTTCAAGGGCAATTAGGGATGGGTAATAAATGCTGGCCCAGCCAGCGACGCCCACACGCTGTAAAATGAATACAAAATAATACAACTTAATTTAAAAATATTGGTCAGGAAATATCTTTGATGAAATGTCACAGACCTGAAACAGCAACTCTGTTTCTTGCTCTCTGGCTGTTACCTACCCTGTTGTGTATTCTCTGGGATCTCTGCTTTTATTATTCCGTGCTTGCTGAAGGAAACCCGCTCCCGGTGGAACAATGTTTCTGTTTTGAAAATCTTATCTTCATTTTTCAAATTCCTCCATGACAAACGCCCCCCCCCCCCCCCCACCTCGCATCCCCCCTCCGCCCGCAACCCCCCTCACCCCCCCACTCCACGCCACCCCCACCCCCTGCCTCCCCCCATCTCTATAATCTCCTCTTCAACCCTTGGAATTATCTGCATTCCTCTAATTCTAGCCTCTTGCAACATCCCCAATTTTAATCGCTCCACTGTTGGCAGCTGTGGCTTCCACTGCTAATGACTTGTTCTCCCACTTTCTTGCCGTAACCCTGCACAGTCTTCCTTTTCAGAAATTGCTTTAGTTCCCTTTTGAATGCTTCATAGCATCATAGAATCCCTACAGTACAGAAGGAGGCCATTCAGCCCATCGAGCCTGCACTGACAACAATCCCACCCAGGCCCTATCCCAGTAACCCCACGTATTTACCCTGCTAATGGGCAATTTATCATGGCCGATGCACCTCACCTGCATGTCTTTGGAGTGTGGGAGGAAACCGGAGCACCCGAAGGAAACCCGCACAGACACGGGGGAAATGTGCAAACTCTACTCAGATAGTGACCAAGGCCGGAATTGAACCTGGGTCCCTGGCGCTGCGAGGCAGCAGTGCTGATCACTGTGCCACCGTGCCGTCCGGTGAACCTGCCTCCACCACAATCTCAGCAATGGCTGTGGCTCCCGTTGGCACTGCCAAAGGTGCTAGCCATCTGATTGGCAGGCAGTTCCGGAAGAACGTGGTTGAATGCGGTGGACAGGATGTGACTCTGGGTCTTGTTGGCCACTGAAGTGGGCCTGCACACTGCAATCAGACCCGTCAAAGGACTAAATTATGACCTGTTAGCTCATTTTAGACTGCAGAACACTCTGAGGGTGCAGATGTTTGGATAAAGCAATCAGGTGTCACACTCACTTCCTTTTATATCCTTGCACAGGATGTGGCGAGGTCAGCATTAATTGCCCATCCCTAATTGCCCCTTGAGAAGCTGGTGGTGAGCTGCCTTCTTGAATCACTGCAGTTCCTGTGGTGTAGATACACCCACAGTGCTGTTAGGGAGTGAGCTGCAGGATTTTGACCCAGTGACACTGAAGGAACGCTGCTATATTTCCAAGTCAGAATGGTGAGTAGTTTGGAGGGGAATTTGTAGGTGGTGGTGTTCTCAGGTATCCACGCTGCCCTTGTTCTGCATGACTGGAGATGGTGTTGAAGCATCTTCATATTTATAACATTGCCTCAGTCCTCAATGTGTTGCCACAGTCTTGTTACTTTTTTGTAAGGCACATTACTATCTATATAATGATGTGATCAATTTCAGACAAAAATGGCAACTTTCCAAATATTTTGCACAGATTATAACAGTAGGTTAATGGTAATCCTGGCGCACATGAAATAAATCCAATGCTTGAGACATACTGAATCATCCTTTGCAGATTAATGTCATGTCAAATGAAGGAGATAGTCATCGACTTCGGGAAGTGTAGTGGAGGACGCGCCCCTGTCTACGTCAACAGGGGTGAAGTGGAAAAGGTCGAGAGCTTCAAGTTTCTTGGTATCCATATCACCAACAACCTGCCATAGTCCCTCCACACTGACGCTATTGTTAAAAAAGTGCACTAACGCCTCTACTGTCTCAGGATGCTAAGGAAATTTGACATGTCAGCTACGATTCTCACCAACTTTTACAGATGCGCCACAGAAAACATTCTTTCTGGTTGTATCACAGCCTAGCATGGCTCCTGCTCTGTCCTAGACTGCAAGAAACTACAAAGGGTCATGAACAAATCCCAGTCCATCATGCAAACCAGCCTCCCATCCATTGACTCTGTCTACACTACCTGCTGCCTCGGAAAAGCAGCCAGCATAATCAAGGATCCCACGCACTCTGGACATTCTCTCTTCCACCTTCTTCCATCGGAAAAAGATACAAAAGTCTGAGATCACATCAATCAATTCAAGAACAGCTTCTTCCCTGCTGCCATCAGACTTTTGAATGGACCGACATTATATTAAGTTGATCTTTCTCTACACCCTAGCTATGACTGTAACTCTACATTCTGCACCCTCTCCTTTCCTTCTCTATGAATGGTATGCTTTGTCTGTACAGTGTGCAAGAAGCAATACCTTTCACTGTATGTTAATACATGTGACAATAATAAATCAAATCAAAAAAAACCATTGGTAACTATATTTCACATATGCTACTAGTTTCTATCACCTGAGGAAGGTTGTTGTAACTCAAAACGTCTGCTCCCTCCTCCCCATCGCGTGTCATCTGCAAATGTAAACAGCCCTTCCTTCTCCACATGGTAAACATTCAAATATGTTCCATCTTTACTGTGTGAACATCCTTAATTGCGTCAGAAGTACAGCCAAAGGAGCAGAAGGATTGGCCGTAAATCAAATGTTTACTGCTCTGAACATTCCTGGTGGCCCACTAGGTTTGATCAGTAGATGGGAAAGCCAACAAGTCCTCAATCGCTCATGCTCCATTTTGAACTCATCTGTAGTGCAGTAGTTTGGCACACTGACTGATTTGGCACACTGACTGACATCTCTTTAACCTGTGCCTGATGCTCCCTCCACTCACATTGTCTGTATCTTTAAGATCTGGTTGGCTGTAGAGGTTCGCATTCTAATCAGTATTCTGTAACTTGATGTTGTGTCTCTGTATGCCCTGTTTGAGAGCAGATTTCCACTCCATCCGATGAAGGAGCAGCGCTCTGAAAGCTAATGGCATTTGCCACCAAATAAACCTGTTGGACTTTAACCTGGTGTTGTTAAAGCTCTTACTGCACTGACTGATTACCAGGCCATCTTTGACCCATCTGATCTGCCAATGGCCCCTTGATGATAGGAAGGGGAAAGATTCATTGGGCTTTTGGGGATTCATAAATACAATTTTGAGGTGGCATGGTGGCACAGTGGCTAGCACTGCTGCCTCACGGTGCCAGGAACCCATGTTCAATTCCAGCCTTGGGTCACTGTCTGTGCGGAGTCTGCACGTTCTCCCCGTGTCTGCGTGGGTTTCCTCTGGCTGCTTCGGTTTCCTCTCACAGTCCAAAGATATGCTGGTTAGGTGGATTGGCCATTCTAAATTCACTGTTGTGTCAGAGGGACTAGGAGGGTAAATATATGGAGTTATGGGAATAGGGCCTGGATGGGATTGTGGTCGGTGTAGATGGGCCGAATGGCCTCCTTTTGCACTGTAGGGATTCTATGAATTTCAGAAACATTTTGGTCAGCAAAATGGTCATGTTAAAGATTGTTTTCTTATGCAGACAACTTTTATCTTGACCAATTTCAGTTGTTCTTGCGATGTTTGTTTCCAGCTTGCTCAGGCCTATCATTCTTGAATACTACAAATTTTACCTTTGACAGATTTCATCAAATCGCTACCTCCCACAGGACACCGAGCAAAAAAAAACCAATCACTTTTCTCTGTCATCGAGTCTAATCTCAGTTTCTCTTTATCACTAAGGCCTCATTCAGCTTCCTGTCATAGCAACCGAGCAAATGTCTGCTCATCGCAATGGACACTTCACCAAGTCTCTTAGGCACTGAGCACAAACCAATTCAGTCGTGTAACTCAGACACAGTTTGAGTGGAACAAGCACCAATATATTAAAAGGTCAAAATCTAACTCACAGACATTGAAAACTTGGACTGATTACAGGAGTTTATTTATAAATTATCCAGTAGACTTTTAAATATGCTAACTTGATGACATTCCAAATTTCTAATTGCCAGATTAATGGTGATTAAAGATTAATCATAGAATCCCTACAGTGCAGAAGGAGACCATTCGGCCCATCGAGTCTGCACCAACCACAATCCCACCCAGCCTCTATCCCCATAACCCCATGCATTTACCCTAGCCAGTCCCCCTGACACTAAGGGGCAAGTGAGCATGGCCAATCCACCTTTTCTTCTCGATGAACGGTATGCTTTGTTTGTATCGTGCACAAAAAACAATATTTTTCACTGTATACTAATACATGTGACAATAAAAAATCAAATCAAATAAAATCTAATAACCCACACATCTTTGGAGTGTGGGAGGAAACCGGAGTATCCGGGGGAAACCCACGCAGACATGGGGGGAATTTGCAAACTCCACACAGGCAGTGACCCGAGCTGGGAATCGAACCCTGGTGCTGTGAGACAGCAGTGCTAACCACTGTGCCACCGTGCCACCCCAATGTTTAATTTATTTGATGAAATGTTCTGTTCTGAGTTTCACTTTACAAATTATTAGCATTATCAGAAAAGGTGGACCAATTAACACTAAAAATACTCCAACATAGACAGATGTATTGCTACGCAGACAGTCACAATTTAGTCAAGCATACGGAGTTTGCACATTCTCTCCGTGTCTGCATGGGTTTCCTCCAGGTGCTCCGGTTACCTCCCACAGTCCAAAGGTCAGCTTTGACAAAGGGTCATCTGGACTTGAAATGTCAGCTCTTTTCTCTCCTTGCAGATGCTGCCAGACCTGCTGAGATTTTCCAACATTTTCTCTTTTGGTTTCAGATTCCAGCATCCGCAGTAATTTGCTTTTATCATGGGTCAGGTGGATTGGCCACGGTAAATTGTCCCTCAGTGTCCAAAGGTGTGCAGGTTAGGGAGATTAACGGGGTGAATATATGGGGTTCCAGGGATCAGGCCTGGGTCGGATGCATTGTTGGAGAGTTGGCGTAACCTCGATGGGCCGAATGGCTTCCTTCTGCACTGTAGAGATCCTGTGATTCCATTAATGCCTTGATGAAATTATGCATGGGGAATAAAATTGAAAAATGAATTCTTAACTCTCACTCGACAGTGAGCAGGAGTCATTAAAATGTCTAGGAATCATTTGAGATAAGTGCAGAAACACCCACTGTCGTCCTCTGCTGTTTCTGTTTTTGTTAAATTATATTGTACCAAAAACCCAGCTCATGCAAAGAGAAACCTGGAGCAAGCTGGAAATATTGTCCTGTCTTAGATTTTGGTTTCACACAGAAAGTTGAGTTCAGAAATGGTAGCTTATCAAATAAACTCCACCACATTGAATCCTTTGCTGACTGTTGGCTTTCCGATGACAGGCCTCATGATGATGGGGGAGGGAGTGATGGCGTCCTGGCAGCAAGCATGAAGTGTGGCCTGAGAGAACTGTGGGAGAAGACAAGTAGAGCTCAATGCTCTCCGTCTGAGATCGTAAAAGGGTGCTGTTTCATAGCCCCGGGGGGGCCTTCCTTTTGTCCTTAAGAAAATATTTACTCGCGCCACCAAGAGAGAGAAAAAACAGTCTGAAGTTGGGATTCACTCCCGGCCTCCTGCGTCCTCAGTTTTTAACCCTGTAGCAATCTTTCAGACTGCACTGGAGAAATTCACAACTGACAGGGTACAAGTTAACTCAAACACTCCATAAATAATGAGTTTTACAGATATAGCTCCTACATTTTAGTGTTAGTCTGAGTTAAAATACAACATAAAGGAATGGCATGTCAAGTAAGCATTCACCCATTAACACAACAACAATAATTTCTAGGATTGTGTGTCCATCTCCAATTAAAATATTGCAAAAAGGAATTCCACTCTTTCTGCATGTGCAGAAAATAGGAGCAGGAGGAGGCCATTCGGCCCTTCGAGTCTGCACCACCATTCAATATGATCATGACTGATCATGCATTTTCAGTATCCCACTCCCGCTTTCTCTCCATTCCCCTTGATCCCTTTAGCCACAAGGGCCACGTCCAGCTTCCTCTTGAACATATCTAATGAACTGGCCCCAACAGCTTTCTGGGTGTGGTGAACCATCGTTGGTTCCCACTAGATAGTACTGAGCCAGGGTCTGGCCAGTACTACAAGTATGTATATATGTTGCTGTTGGGGTTAGGGATGGGTTGTTCTACTTGTTGCTGTTGGGGTTAGGGTTGGGTTGTTACACCTTGTATTATAGTTATTGTGGTACATCCCACTCGGGCTCCGCCTCCTGGGAGAGGTATAAAGGTCTCTGCTCTGTCTGGGACCCCTCAGTCTGGGATCGTGTATATAATTAGTAGCTGCCTTGTTACAGCAAATAAAAGCCTTTATTTCCTGAGCATCAAGCCTCGTGTGTGATAACGCGCATCACTGGGGTAGAGAGTTCCACAGGTTCACAACTCTCTGAGTGAAGAAGTTCTTCCTCATCTCAGTCCTGAATGGCTTACCCCTTATTTTTAGACTGTGACCCCTTATTCTGCACTTCCCCAACATCGGGAACATTCTTCCCACATCTAGCCTGTCCAGTCCCATCAGGATTTTATATGTTTCTATGAGATTTCCTCTCTTTCTTCTAAATTCCAGTGAGTACAAGCCCAGTCGATCCAGTCTCTCTTCATATGTCAGCCCCGCCATGATGTTCCCTTACATTAAATCCAATGAAGGTAGATTCAACACAAGAAAGGAGAAGTTGGAAATATTGCACATTTGTTGATATATTTGGCAGCCGAAAAGCCTTGGAAATGACACTCTGCCTCCAAAGCAAGTTAGCTATTTTGCCATTGAATATATACACATTCAAAACATAGAGTCATAGAGGTCTACAGCATGGAAACAGGCCCTTCGGCCCAACTTGTCCATGCTGCCCCTTTTATTTAACCACTAAGCTAGTCCCAATAGCCTGCGTTTGGCCCATATCCCTCTCTACCCATCTCTAAATGCTTTTTAAAAGACAAAATTGTACCCGCCTCTACTACTACCTCTGGCAGCTTATTCCAGACACTCACACCCTCTGTGTGAAAAAATTGCCCCTCTGGACACTTTTGTATCTCTCCCCTCTCACCTTAAACCCCCTCTAGTTTTAGACTCTCCTACTTTTGGGAAAAGTTGTTGGCTATCTAGCTGATCTATGCCACTCATTATTTTATAGACCTCTATAAGATCACCCCTCAGCCTTCTACGCTCCAGAGAAAAAAGTCTCAGTCCATCCAACCTCTCCTTGTAACTCAAACATTGAGGTCTTTGAAGTTACAAAATTACCAGCAGAATAAATGGGCGCGGCAAACGATAATTGTGAATTAATTTCCTTCCAAGCAATGTCAGTTTATTGTTGAAAGATCTGCAGACTCACGAATGGAACTTTAACCAGATTCCCCAACAAAAATGCTAAAATTACAACATTACCAATGTAACCCCACAAGGCTGTGTGAGGCAGAAAAATGCTAGTGTTGAAACAGACAGGTAAATATTATGGACATCTCAAATGTTTATTTACCTATTCCCAGTTCAAAGGAGCCTCACTTAAGATCAAATTGAAATACCATCCTTTTGGAATGTACTACGCTTTAACCAAATAAGGTCAAAGTAACATATGTATCCTTCTAATATCCTAAAACACACATGCATTACCCAGTTTCAATTTCTTCTATTGTAGAAATTGGATACTATAGAAAACGTCCCCCACCGGGAACCATACCCACTACAGTTAGGTGCCGAATTCACTGGCCTCAGTTTGGGTTTCACATGTCCTGATATGAACTGTGACAGTGCCCTTTTGGAAATTAGTTTGAATCTGAGTAGTGTTTGTCTCTGCAAAAATCTGTTATAAATAAATGGATTAATACCCAGTTAAGTATCACAGAGACAGAATGAGTTCCAACTCACTGTCTCACGGCTGGGAGTTCTGTTCACATGGACCAGAATTTTTAATGCTGTTTCAAATAAATACCCACTCATATGATGCCATCAATACAAACCACAGACATTCTGCCCGTCACGCAAGTGAGGAATGTCCTGTATGAATCTTAGTGTTGGTACGAAAGCAGGCACGTTGGCCGTATGTCCCATCGATTGGCTGGTCAAATCAAACAACATGTTCCTCTGGCTGTTCATGACAGGCAGAGTACAGGCTGTACTCAACCATGCAGCCCAAGCTTGCAAATTCCGAACCAAAACAGCTGCTTTTTAGATGTAATTCTGCGATTGGGGAGCACTAACTAAACAAGCTGAGAGTGCGAATCGTTAGAACCAATAGTTACAACCAGTTTAAGTCAAGTTCATAATCTGGCTCATTTCATAGAATCATAAGGCACAGAGGAAGGCCATTTGGCCCATTGAGTATGCACCAACTCTCTGATAGAGCATCTACCCTAGGTCGTATCCCCATAATTTCACATATTTACCCCACTACTCCCCCTAACCTACACATCTTAGGACACTAAGGGGCAATTTAGCATGGCGAATCCACCTAACCTGCACATCTTTGGACTGTGGGAGGAAACCGGAGCACCCGGAGGAAACCCACGCAGACACGGGGAGAACGTGCAAACTCCACACAGACAGTTACCCAAGGCCGGAATCAAACCCGGGTCCCTGGCGCTGTGAGGCAGCAGTGCTAACCACTCTGCCACCGTGCCACTCTATTATTGCAAGAAGCAACATACATTCATACACTGGGTCTTTTCCTCTGCAAACAAAAAGAATATGTTCAGGATTGTGATTTTTTGAATTACCCAGAAGCATGGGTAGCCTAAAGTTGCCCATTGCTTTCTCCCGGGCACTGCTTCATCCAATTAGAGCTGATTTCTCAAACAACCAGCAATCTTTCTTCCTTTGGTACAAATTTGATTTGATTTATTATTGTGACATGTATTGAGATACAGTGAAAAGTATTATTTCTTGCGTGCTATACAGACAAAACATACCATTCATGGAGTACATGGGGAGAAAGCAAATAGAGAGTGCAGAATGTAGTGTTCCAGTCATCGCTAGGGTGTAGAGAAAGATCAACTTAATATAAGTTCGGTCCATTTAAAAGTCTGACGGCAGCAGGGAAGAAGCTGTTCTTGATTCAGTTGGTCCATGACCTCAGACTTTTGTATCTTTTTCCCCGACGAAAGAAGGTGGAAGAGAATGGGCGGGATTTGATTTGATTTGATTTATTATTGTCACATGTATTAACATACAGTGAAAATTATTGTTTCTTGCGTGTTATACAGACAAAGCATACCGTTCACAGAGAAGGTAATGAGAGAGTGCAGAATGTACTGTTGCAGTCATAGCTGGAGTGTAGAGCAAGATCAACTTAATGTCAGGTCAGTCCATTCAAAAGTCTGACAGCAGCAGGGAAGAAGCTGTTCTTGAGTCGGTTGGGACGTGACCTCAGACTTTTGTATTTTTTTCCCGACGGAAGAAGGTGAAAGAGAGAATGTCTGGGGTGCGTGGGGTCCTTGATTATGCTGGCTGCTTTGCCAAGGCAGCGGGAAGTGTAGACAGAGTCAATGGATGGGAGGTTGGTTTGCGTGATGGATTGGGCTACATTCACAACATTTTGTATTTCCTTGCGGTCTTGGGCAGAGCAGGAGCCATATCAAGCTGTGATACAACCAGAAAGAATGCTTTCTATGGTGCATCTGTAAAAGCTGGTGAGAGTCGTAGCTGACATGCCAAATTTCCTTCGTCTTCTGAGAAAGTAGAGGCGTTGGTGGGCTTTCTTAACTATAGTGTCGGCATGGGGGGGACCAGGACAAGTTGTTGATGATCTGGACACCTAAAAACTTGAAGCTCTCGTCCCTTTCTACTTCATTCCCGTTGATGTAGACAGGGGCATGTTCTCCTTTACGCTTCCTGAAGTCGATGACAATCTCCTTCGTTTTGTTGACATTGAGGGAGAGATTATTGTTGTCGCACCAGTTCACCAGATTCTCTCTCTCATTCCTGTACTCTGTCTCGTCATTGTTTGAGATCCAACCCATTACGGTGGTGTCATCAGCAAACTTGAAAACCGAGTTGGAGGGGAATTTGGTCACACAGTGGCCAAATTATACATGCTGTACAAGGGATATGGAAGGGGCTGAGGACACAGCCTTGTGTGGCACCAGTGTTGAGGATGATCGTAGAGGAGGTATTATTGCCTATCCTTATTGATTGCAGTCTGTGGGTTAGGAAGTTCAGGATCCAGTCGCAGAGGGAGGTGCCGAGGCCCAGGCCAAGGAGTTTGGAGATGAGTTTCGTGGGAATAATGGTGATTTTACAGTCTCGCTTGAGCGAGACTGGAAATTGCCACTCGAGGTCAACAGAGATTTCCGTTGTCAGACACTCGCCCGCTCTGCTTCCGTAGCAGGTGAGGTGATAGAGTTCCGACACATAGTCCAGTGTGGGTGGGGTCCTTGATTATGCTGGCTGCTTTTCTGAGAATCATTGTTAAGATCACTTGAAATTTAGCATTCATGAATTTGTCCTGATGACTGTAAAGTGAAAAGCTTTGGCAGGGTGTCTCTCTTTTAAGGAATAGGTAGACTAGTTTTGGTAGGGTAAACCAGTCAGGTGTAGCAGCACTGTTTGACATACAGAGTTGTGCTTAGTAGCAGAAAAGGTGACAGCATAAGAAATGTTTGGAATGAACTTATTTTTTGAAACAAAAATGTTCCTCTTGAAATTCTGACTTTGTACCACAATTCCTCTCGACATAAGCCAGCAAAGATATATGCAACTCCAGAAAGGGGAGCTTAAAAATGCATTTATTTTGATTTGATTTGATTTGATTTGATTTTTATTATTGTCACATGCATTAGTATACAGTGAAAAGTATTGTTTCTTGCACGCTATGCAGGCAAAGCATACCGTTCAGAGAAGGAAATGAGAGAGTGCAGAATGTAGTGTTAAATTCAGAGCTAAGGTGTAGAGAAAGATCAACTTAATGCGAGGTAGGTCCATTCAAAAGTCTGACAGCAGCAGGGAAGAAGGTGTTCTTGAGTCGGTTGGTACATGACCTCAGACTTTTATATCTTTTTCCTGATAGAAGAAGGTGGAAGAGAGAATGTCCGGAGTGCGTGGGGTTCTTAATTATGCTGGCTGCTTTGCCGAGGCAGCGGGAAGTGTAGACAGAGTCAATGGATGGGAGGCTGGTTTGTGTGATGGATTGGGCTACATTCACAACATTTTGTATTTCCTTGCGGTCTTGGGCAGAGCAGGAGCCATACCAAGCTGTGATACAACCAGAAAGAATGCTTCCTATGGCGCATCTGTAACAGTTGGTGAGAGTCAAAGAACAAAGAACAAAGAACAATACAGCACAGGAACAGGCCCTTCGGCCCTCCAAGCCCGCGCCGCTCCCCGGTCCAGGATTGAATCCTGAATCCAGGATCCCCGCCCAATTTTCCAGCCTATCTACATACCAATATCCTATCCACCGAGCTGTCCCTCACAGCTACGATGCTTTTGTTCATTACAACCTATTAACTTACCCCCACCCCCCCATTCCAGACCATGTGATCTCCAGGGAGAGGCGAAAACCCAGAGTGAAAAACCCCAGGGCCAATATGGGGAAAAAAAATCTGGGAAATTCCTCTCCGACCCCCTGAGGCGATCGAAACAAGTCCAGGAGATAACATAGCTGACATGCCAAATTTCCTTAGTCTTCTGAGAAAGTAGAGGTGTTGGTGGACTTTCTTAACTATAGTGTCGGCATGCACAGCTGTTCGTAGCCTTTTCAGCGGAAAAGCCTTGGAATCGACCGTTGTGTCAAAAAAAGGGTTATCCGTTTTGCCCTCAAATATATTGTTGTCTTGGAAATATAAAACAATCTAATTGCCACTGTGATAAACAATGACAGCAAACAATAATAGTGAGTTTGTCTGTTGCCTTTCTAAGAAAACGATTTCTACTATTTACTCATTGCATCTGTTAAAGGTATGGAAAATAGAATGCGTAAGCAAGCTGGCCAATCAACATTACACCGCTGCTTACACTTAGCACCAACTTTAGCAGCACAAGTTCTTATTCAAGACAGCTGTACTTACACAGCATTAGCATTTAGCTAACCTCCACAGAATACCACTATATACTCCATAGAGCGGAATTATTTTAAAATTATCCCCAAAGGATTGTGTAGGTATCAAGCTTATTGTGTATTCACATTGCGAGCTGTCCTCTTCTCAGCTGTTTAAATCTATCCTGGCCAATCAGCCTTTTGGTAAAGGAATTCAAGGTACAAGTATCGGCGGCACGATGGCACAGTGGTTAGCACTGCTGCCACACAGTGCCAGGGACCCGGGTTCGATTCCCGGCCTTTGGTCACTGTCTGTGTGGAGTTTGCACATTCACCCCATGTCTGCGTGGGTCTCCTCCGGGTGCTGCGGTTTCCTCCCACACTCCAAAGAGATGTGCAGGTTAGATGGATTGGCCATATTAAATTTCCCCTTAGTGTCCCAGGATGGGTGGGTTAGGCGAATTAAATGTGTGAGGTTGCGAGGGTGGGCTTGGGTAAGATGCTCTGTTGGAGAGTCGGTGCAGACTCGATGGGCCGAGTGGCCTGCCCCTGCACTGTCGGAATTCTATGCTAAGTCTCTCCATATGATGCTGTATTCATAGTCAATAAAGCATGATTATAAATCATCTTCTACTCATCTAGTTAAAATATAATGCGGTGTGATACAGACGGATCTGATTTCCACATGGGGCATTGTAAATGTACCACTATTGTGTTCCCTCTATCTGGCAGTTAGTTACACCTCAACCTGCACTGCTGTCAGAAACAGATGAGGGTTTAAGATAAGAATAAAAAAAGAAAAACACAATCTCTCAATTTTCCAAAATATAATTGCGGGGTGGGTGCCTGACTTTCTCCCACAAAGGAACAGCGCAGGACCAGCGTTGTGTGTGTGTGGCATGTTTGCAGTTAGTCTGCATTGAAATACAGCCTGCCATTCTGGAGAAAACTGAATTAAATCTGCTGTTAGCCAGGTTGGGGGCTAACACTTGTTCCATTCGTTTACAGCTGGCTGTAATCTGGGATTCACTTTAATGATCATCTGGGATTCACTTCAATAATGGGGTGGCACATTGGCACAGTGGTTAGCACTGCCTCACAGTGCCAGAGACCCGGGTTCGATCCCTGTCTGTGTGGAGGTTGCACATTCTCCCTGTGTCTGCGTGGGTTTCCTCCGGGTGCTCTGGTTTCCTCCCACAGTCCAAAGATGTGCGGGTTAGGTGGACTGGCCATGCTAAATTGCCCCTTAGTGTCAAGGGGATTAACTAGGGTAAATGCATGGGGTTCTGGGGATAGGGCCTGGGTGGGTTGTGGTCGGTACAGACTAGCTGGGCCGAATGACCTCCTTCTGCACTGTAAGATTCTATGATCAGTTGAAACTTGTTTCCAGCATTTATTGGAACAATAAAAATTGAAATGTAACTCCATTTTGGTAACACATTTTATTTAGAATTTTAATCGCCTGTTCTTAATGACAGAAGTGAAATCATAAGTCATCATGCACTATTATACTGTTTAATTAATCAGTATACATATTCTATTCAAAAGAACAGTTGACAAATTAACAGGCACAGATTGAGCTCTTATGCCATCATCTACAGAGTTCCAATATCCTTTGCTGGGTATTGTGTTACTGAGGGGGGCAGAGAATGCTCATTGCCAGATTTCTGGTTATAGTCAGAAAGAAGTTGATGATTTCTAAAGAAAATGGCTGGTGAATCAGGAAGTTCCTGCTCCATGTTGATCACAGATATATCAAATCCAATACTTTGACGACATCACAACTGGGGAGGCAATGGCCTAGTGGTATTATCTCTAGACTATCAACCCAGAAACTCAGCTGATGTTTTGGGACCCAGGTTCAAATCCCACCACAGTAGATTGTGGAATTTGAATTCAATAAAAAATATCTGGAATTAAGAATTTACTGATAACCACGAAACCATTTTTGATTGTTGTAAAAACCCATCTGGTTCACTAATGTCCTTCAGGGAAGGAAATCTTACCTGGTCTGGCCTATATGTGACTCTCAACTGCCGTTGGGCAATGAATGTTGGTGATACCTATGTCCCACAAATGAATAAAAATTATGTTCTCTAAAAGGAATTGAAGATTACTAGCAAATGTCAAATTTCTATAATAAGATCTATCTTGACAAACCTAAATTTGCTGGGTGGATTTAAGCAAGACCATATAAACATAGAAAATAGGAGCAGGAGGAGGCCATTCGGCCCTTCAAGCCTGCTCTGCCATTCATTATGATCATGGCTGATCATCCAACTCAATAGCCTGATCTCGCCTTTCCCCCATATCCTTTGTTCCCCTTCGCCTCAAGTGCTCAGAACCAGGAAAATTAAATTCCTCAAGCCTCATTTCTGGAGCGGCAGGTGAGTTTTCCATCATGTTATGAGCTCCTGCCTTTGCCCCCTCCTTGCTTAACCGCAACAGGTTTTTTGCGTGAAAGGAAGACACTCGCCAAGTCAATGTTCCACCACCCAAACTATCCCATCATTAAAATTTGATCCATCTGTTTTCAATGGGCACTGCATATGAAATTTCCAGTTCAATGTCATTTCAAGACATGATCCTTAATCCTTGAAGAACACAAGGCAGTATGGAGCAATGTGTTGAATTTGTGTCCACTGCAAATGTACAATATGGACTTGATCTGGTCTTATATTGAGCCACTTATCAATAGTTGCGTGGGCTTAGTTCCAAATATAGTGATAATGAACTTTTATTCAGCAGTCTTCCATTTCAGTATGCTTCTCTGAGCAGACAGAAAGGAGCCCCACAAAAAAAACATTTTTACATACGCACATCAGGCCTCCATGATGTCAATAGGACATAGAGGTTTACAGCATGGAAACAGGCCCTTCGGCCTGACTTGTCCATGCTGCTGCTTTAACCATTAGCCTGAATGGGGAAGCGGCACTGGTTTTCCAGCCAAGGGAATTTCATGGAAAAAAAGAGTTGGGACCAATTGGGCGGCACGATGGCACAGTGGTTAGCACTGCTGCCTCACAGTGCCAGGGACCCAGGTTCGATTCCTGCCTTGGGTCACTGCCTGTATGGAGTTTGCATGCTCTCCCTGTATCTGCGTGGGTTTCCTCCGGGTGCTCTGGTTTCCTCCCACACTCCAAAGATGTGCAGGTTAGATGGATTGGCCATGCTAAATTGCCCCTTAGTGTCAGGGGAACTGGCTAGGGTAAATACATGGGTTTACGGGGATAGGGCCTGGATGGGATTGTGGTTGGTGCAGACTCGATGAGCTGACTGGCTCCTTCTGCACTGTAGGGATTCGATGATTCAGATGCAACCCAAAGAGGCCAATTAATAAATTGTTTTTTTTTGTTGAAATCTTGGCTTGCACATGCAGAGAGAGCAGCAATGGTCCTTCAGGCTTCGAAAGGAAACTTCAGGCCTTCTCAGGCCCCCCCGGTTGCCCTCACCCTGATTGTAAGGCTCCACAGAAATAGACGGAGGATTATTCTTTGAGGCCTTGCCAGCAAACTCCTGTTGCCAAACCATCTGCTCCCAGTCCCTTGCCCTTTCTCCAATGCCCTTGTGTTTTCTCTCAGTGAGCTGCCACTTCCAATCGTTTCAGGCAGGATAACCGACTGGGATCAGGCAGTCACTGGTCAGGAGTTACGTTTACCCATGGCCCCTTACATTGCCGAGGTCAGGAGAGTTTACCACTTGCCTCAACACTGCCCGTTCGATTAGTGCAGCATTGAATTTGAGCCTATGGTGTTTTCAACATTTCCCTTCTGTAACCTTCTCGCTCTTTCTCTCTCTATTTCTGTACGACTGCCAGAGTCTAATCTCTCATTACTGGTACTCAGTCCTTTGGTCTCTCTATTTGTCTTACATTCTCTCATTCAGTCTTGTTGACATTGCAGCGGGGCCTGACCCCAAACCATAGCAAACTGAGCGCTACAAAGTAGTTTGGCTTTCAACCTTTGACCATTGCAGGATATGAAATTGTATGTTGCATGTTATGAATTTACCATTCACGTCGCACTCACATCCAGTGTGGGTACGAAAAGAAATGTAATTATACCTTGTTTTCTTTGGATCAGTTTGGTTTATAATTTGCTTGTTCTTACCAACAGCTATTATTGGAATACCTCAGTTGACTTGTCTGTCACTGAAAGCAGCATATCTTTAAGCAGCGCTGTGTAGCTTTCACTTGCTTTGGGGAACTTCAAAAGCACATTTAAGCTCGACATGCTTGGGACAAAAGAAAACGTTAGCTGCCCTGGGCAAACAGACTAAAAATAGCCACAGGTAAAATGAAACTTGGAACTTGGGAAAGTCTCCAGAAAATGCACATTCCAGGGTTTGCAAGGGGGCCTCTGTGGATATCCTTCCCCAGTTCACTGTGACTGATTAAAGGTGCCTACTTCAGTTTAGAAAATGCACAGCGGTCTACTTCAAGTGTTGTATATACAACATCTGGGGCCTCGACTCCAGTTTCCTTAAGATGTCAGTCAAAGCAAACTCCCTCTGAAGTTGCGCATGATCATGTGGAGGTAGTTCTAGCCATGGCTTTCCTCCAAAAGGAATCCCTAGAGTTTGGCTGTGATTCCATCTATACGAGCCTGCCACACTATAACTCTTGCCCTTCGAGCAGAGATACCACCTAACATCGGAACACAGGCCACGAAAGGAATGTAAAATGAAATTCTAATATTTCACAGTGTAATTCATTCTTCAGCCACCACCACTCCATTGCCAACAATGAGATTGAGATAGTACAAACCTCTCTGTTGCTATCAATGTTGCACCGTTATTAATCTATCTACTACTGCATATAATGGGTTCTGACAATTTTTCTTCCGAGATATGCTGCACCAGTGCAGAAAGTGCTCCATCTAATGGACACTCAAGATTCAACAAAAGGCTTCCTATTAGAACAGCTTAGCCAAGGATTGTATTTTAGCTTTTCACTTTTTGATTTAAATTGAAATATTACTTCACAATCTTTTTAATGGGAACCCATCTAGATTAAAAATAGGAAATGAAAAAAATATCTTACTATTAGTGACTTGTTTTAGTTAAGTCTTACAGTAGATTTATACGTAGCCAACCACACTGAATAGGAAGCATAATACCCCTGTCTACATCAACTGGGATGAAGTGGAGACGGTTGAGAGCTTCAAGGTTTCGAGGTGTCAGATCACCAACAACCTGTCCTGGTCCCTCCATGCTGACGCTATAGTTAAGAAAGCCCCAACAATGCCTCTACTTTCTCAGAAGACTAAGGAAATTTGGCATGTCAGCTACAACTTCCACCAACCTTTACAGATGCACCATTGAAAGTATTCTTTCTGGTTGTCTCACAGCCTGGTATGGCTCCTGCTCTGCCCAAGACCGCAAAAAACTACAAAGGGTCATGAGCGAACCCCAGTCCATCACGCAAACCAGCCTGCCATCCATTGACTCTGTCTACACTTCCTGCTGCCTCAGAAAAGCAGTCAGCATAATCAAGGACCCCACACATCCCGGACATTCTCTCTTCCACCTTCTTCCATTGGGAAAAAGATATAAAAGTCTGAGGTCACGTACCAACCGGCTCAAGAACAGCTTCTTCCCTGCTGCTGTCAGATTTTTGAATGGACCAACCTTGCATTAAGTTGATCTTTCTCTACGCCCTAGCTATGACTGTAACACTACATTCTGCACTCTCTCGTTGCCTTCTCTATGAATGGTATGCTTTGTCTGTATAGCGCGCAAGAAACAATACTTTTCACTGTATGCGAATACATGTGACAATAATAAACCAAATCAATACTGGCGACCTCCTTAATGGTGATTTGATTATTGAAAGACAAATGCCTTTTCGAGAGGTAGAAATGTGAGCCTTCAGTGTTTGATCTGGTAGCGCAGCACATTCCACCCTCCAGTCCTGCTTCATGAAATAAAAAGCAAAAATGTTGGAAATCCTCAGTGCTGGACAGCAACTGTTAGAAAAGTCTATAAGACCATAAGACATAGGAGCAGAATTAGGTGTTACATTGGTGATTTTCCAGTTCTCTGACTCCAGTGAATCCTGAAAGATCACCACTAATGCCTCCACTATCTCTTCGGCTATCTCCTTCAGAACTCTGGGGCGTAAACATAGAAACATAGAATCTACAGTGCAGAAGGAGACCATTTGGCCCATCGAGCCTGCATCGACAACAATCCCACCCAGGCCATATCCCTGTAACCCCACATATTTACCCTCCTAGTCCCCCTGACTCTAAGGGGCAATTTAGCATGGCCAATCAACCTAACACGCACATCTTTGGACTGTGGGAGGAAACCGGAGCACCCGGAGGAAACCCACGCAGACACAGGGAGAACATGCAAATTCCACACAGGCAGTGACCCGAGGGCGGAAATGAACCCGGGACCCTGGCGCTGTGAGGCAGCAGTTGTAACCACTGTGCCACCATGCCGCCTGGGTGATTCAACAGGATACAAAAGCAACATCATCTGGGCAAGTCTGTCACACAGAACAAGGATAGTTTTATGCAGCAACAGAGTCTTGCAGAATATGTGTTACATTTTCACCCAAAGCAAGACGACAGAGTATTTTCATCTGCTCTGCATTTATCATATTTCTCATCTCAGTGTGAAGGTTACAATTTAATTTAAAGCACTATTGTGTCAGTGATTTATAAAATGTCTGGTGCAAACATTGTAATTACCATAAAATCCAGCTCATAAGTTATGCCGCTGGACAGGTTTTTGCCCTGGAGACTCGAAGGTATATCCCCTGCGTAATTGTCTAATTGTTGCTCCTTTTCATCGCTATTTAATTGTCCAGTGTAACTTTGAAACCAACGTAACCAAAAGTAGTAAACTACAAACCAACATACATAAATTAGTTTAGCTTAAATTTGTACTGTAGAATTTAACCTCCCTTCAAGCCACAGGGTTTTAAAGATGGCTGTTCTGCAATCACAGTTGACCATTTTTTAAATTCATTCGTGCGGTATGGGTGTCGTTGGCTGGCCAGCATTTATTGCCCATCCCTAGTTGTCCTTGTTCAGAGGGCAGTTGAGAGTCAACCAGATTGCTGTGGCTCTGGAGTCACATGTAGGCCAGACCAGGCTAAGGAGGGAAGATTTCCTTCCCTAAAGGACATTAGTGAACCAGATGGGTTTTTCCAACAATCGACAATGGTTTCATGGTCATCAGTAGATTCTTAATTCCAGATATATTTTATTGAATTCACCATCTGCTGTGGTGGGATTCAAACTTGGGTCCCCAGAACATTAGCTGAGTTTCTGGATTAATAATCTAGTGATAATACCACTAGGCCATAGCCTCCCCTTTGTCCTTCTTGACTTGCGCGCAACCTCTGACATGGCTGAACGCACTGTCCTCCTACAGTATCTCTCCATCAGCTGGATGTGACCATTCTAACCTGCTTCATTCTCATTCGCCCAATCGTAGTTGGAGAATCACCCGCAATGGCCTCTCTCGCCCATCTCGTACCATTACCTTTGTACCTTTCACATGGCTCACAGGCCCCGCTGCCAAGTTCAACTTCGACAGGATCAGGAGACCCCATCAACAAGTGGGCCGGAAAATCCCACCCACTGGATGGGATTTTCCTGTCCCGCCCACCATGGAAATCGTAGCGGGTGAAGGGAAGGGTCATATGGATCAAAGTGGAGTCACAGGTGGACAGAGTGGTGAAGAAGGCATTCGGCATGCTTGGCCAGAACATTGAATACAGGAGTTGGGACGTCTTGTTGAAGTTGTACAAGACATTGGTAAGGCCACTCTTGGAATACTGTGTGCAATTCTGGTCACCCTATTATAGAAAGGATATTATTAAACCAGAAAGAGTGCAGAAGAGATTTACTCGGATGCTACTGGGACTTGATGGTTTGAGTTATAAGGAGAGGCTGGATAGACTGGGACATTTTTCTCTGGAGCGTAGGAGGCTGAGGGGTGACCTTATAGAGGTCTATGTAATAATGAGGGGCATAGACAAGGTCAATATCTTTTCCCAAAGGTAGGGGAGTCTAAAACTGGAGGGTATAGGTTTAAGGTGAGAGGGGAGAGACACAAAAGTGTTCAGAGGGGCAATTTTTTCACACAGAGGGTGGTGAGTGTCTGGAACAAGCTGCCAGAGGTAGTAGTAGAGGCGGGTACAATTTTATCTTTTAAAAAGCATTTAGATAGTTACATGGGTACGATGGGTATAGAGGGATTTGGGCCAAATGCGGGTAATTGGAATTAGCTTAAGGGGTTTTTTAAAAAAAGGGCGGCATGGACAAGTTGGGCCGAAGGGCCTGTTTCCATGCTGTAAACCTCTATCACTCTATGACTCTATATGAAAGTCTGTTGATCTCGGGTGGGGATTTTCCAGCTTTGGGGCGAGCGCGGCTGGAAAATTCCACCCATTGCCTTCAATCCCCACCATAAACTTTGTTCCAAAGCTATCAAAGCATTGACTGGGTGACTGCTTTGCTGAGCACCTTCGGTCTGTGCGCAATCAGGACCCTGACCTTCCAGTTGCTGCCATTTTAACACACGACCCTGCTCCCATGCCCACATGTCTGTCCTTGGCCGGCTGCAATGTTCCAGTGAACTCAACGCAAACTGGAGGAACAGCATCTCATCTTCCGGCTGGGCACTTTACAGCCTTCCGGTCTCAACATCGAATTCAACAACTTCAGATGATTTGCTCTACCCCACATCCACCCCTTTGTTTTCATTCTATTTTATTTAATTTTTACTGTTCTCTACCTTTTATTTCTTTATTGTCTTTCTTCCTTTTCCCCCCCCCCCCCACTCTTTCCCCCTACTTCATTCCCCTTCCCTTAGCTTTCCCCCCTCTTCCCCTTTTCTACATTCTACCTCTGTCCCATTTCCCCCCCACCTCCCAACATCTCCATCTGTCACAGCTTACAGCTTCTCTGCCATTTGGCCATTCACACCCTTTATTCTCTCTATGGACAGCCATTAGCAGTCTTTTCCCCTTGTTTTTGTAGCTATGACTCATCTTTCATTCCCTCACCCTGCAGTATAAATATCTCCCACTTTCTCTGCCTTTTAGCTTTGTCCAAAGGGTCACCTGGACTCGAAAACATCAGCTGTTTTCTCTCCTTACAGGTGCTGCCAGACCTGCTGAGATTTTCCAGCGTTTTCTCTTTTGGTTCCAAAGCTATCAAACTCTCTCTCCTGGAAAATGTCTGAGGTTGAACTGGATAGTTGGTAACCATGATGTCAAATATGATCCCAAGATTAAATTCTGTCCATACTACCCACTAAAACAAACTATTTCCACTTCTATAACATCATCCAACTCTAATCCTGCCTCAGATCTGAAACCTTCAGGCCTTTGATACCTCTTAGATTTAACTATTCCAAGGCTGGTGGTTAGAGGAATTCAAAATACCCTAGAACTAAAACACGAACAAAGATTATTAAAACAGAGTGGATTAATTTAGGATAAGAATCGCAGGCTGTCTGTACGTATATTTTACAGAGATACTGTCTGCATAGAAACAAATATAACCGCAGTTAGAAAATTTAAACATGTATTTCTGAAAAGTGTGCTACAGTTTGGCTAATGGCACAGAATTCTAAGGCATCATGGGAAAATAATCCAAAAAAGTGAACCACATTCTTTATAACAACACACTCACAGAATTAGCTCTTATCGGCATGGAGTCCAGACAGTCCTTATGAATAGAAAATTCATAAGCCAAGAGCAAAGCTAGCGATCTCAGTTGGCCTAATGAATAGAGAAAGCCTTCAACCAGATAAGAGAGTCTGGAACAGGCGACAGGTGGCCATGAGAAAAATAGGCAGAAATCATTTGGATTCATTATCCCCATGCTGTCAGAGTATAACTGTAATTGGCCAAGATATATGACCTGGACTGATGATAATTGATTCATGATGAGCCAGAGGGCGGGTTAAATCATTTTTAGAAATTGTATTATTATATTGCCGATGTGATGTAACTTCAGGGAAGTGTTGACCTGCCCTGCCCTTCTCTCCCAGCATGCATGGGTCAATAAAGAAACATCTTTCACCAGGACACTGTGTTGTGAGTTTTTGTATTAGCTAAAGTTAAGCTCAATATTTAGCCTCTGAAAAGACCCTCAACAACTGGCCTCCCACATTCTACAATATATATAATCTTGAGGTCATCCAAAACTTTCTACAAATATTGTAGAAACACCAAGTTCCGGTCACCTATCACCCTCCCCCACGGGGACGGTGGCACAGTGGTTAGCACTGCTGGCTCACAGCGCCAGGGATCCGGGTTCTGTCTGCGTACAGTTATGTCGGTACGTTCAGTGGAACTAAGATCTGAATCCTGCTCAGTCACTGGAAGCACAGCTGACTGCTCTGAAAGGACAACACAGACCTCAGAATGTGCATCCGTCAATGAGAAAGATTAATCATTCTCAAGGTCCTCGACCTCAGCACAGTGGCACAGTGGTTAGCACTGCTGCCTCACAGCGCCAGGGACCTGGGTTCGATTCCAGCCTCGGGTCACTGTCTGTGTGGTGTTTGCATGTTCTCCTCGTGTTTGTGTGGGTTTCTTCCAGGTGCTCAGGCTTCTTCTCACAGTCTAGCTTTAGATTGGTTTCACAGGTCGGCGCAACATCGAGGGCCGAAGGGCCTGTACTGCGCTGTAATGTTCTATGTTCTAAAGATGCGTAGGTTAGGTGGATTGGCCACGCTAAATTGCCCCTTAGTGTCCAAAGATGTTGGTGGGGTAAATACATGGGGTTATGGTGGTAGGGTCTGGGTAAGATGTTCTATCGGAGAAAGTCGGTGCAGACTCAATGGGTCGAATGGCACTGTAGGGATTCTATGTTCATTCTATGTTCATTCTATGTTCTCTATGTAACTCCACAAACCTTCTGAGAAATTTGCACTCCTGGAATCTTAATCTCTTGAACATCCCTCATTTTAATTCCTCCACCATTGATGGTTGAACATTCAGCCTAAACTCTGGAAGTCCCTCCCTCAACCTTTCCCTCTCTAGATCCCAATTCTCCTTTAAGGGACTCCTTCAAACATTTCTCCTTTCGGCTGATCTTGCCGAATATCTTCTTCCACGGTTCAGTGGCAAATTTTGTTTCTGAAAGATCCTGCAAAGCACTTTGAGACATTTCATTATGTGAAATGTGGTCCATAAATCCAAGCTGTAGTTATTATGCTGACTTCAGTGTTTTGATTTTTATACCTGAATGTCTGACACTGGGAACACCTCTCTTTATCTCAACATGCAAGATCAAAGAGTGTCTGAAAGAAAGGTCAATGGTGATGATGTAGAAAGAGCAGAGAATAAACACTGCAATGGCAGCAAAGGAATGGGAAGTGCTTTCAGGGACACCAGGCTGGAGGGGATTCCAAAGTAAGAGTTTTAACAACACCAGGTTATTCCAAAGACAGGGTGAAGCAAAGCCAAGGATTTTCTTAAGAGGATGAGGATTTTATGATGAATCCATTTGGCTCGAGGAAGCCAGTGGAAATTGGCAAGGACTGAATGATGGGAATGTATGAACGGATGTCAGCTTTAGCCTCCAGGACTGGGGAGACATGGAGGGCAGCAAGTTGAGTTGAGAAACTCATGCCATGAGGCGATGAAGACACAAGGACAACTTTCCTTGCTGGATCAGGAAACGGATGCTGGGAACAAATGTTCTGGATCCCAGAGGGAAGAAGTAAAAGTTTAAAGTTTATTTATTAGTCACAAGTTGGCTTACATTAACACTGCAATGAAGTTACTGTGAAAATCCCCTAGTCACCTGTTCACTGAGGGAGAATTTGGCACGGCCAATGCACCTAACCAGCACGTTTTTCGGACTGTGGGTGTGAACCGGAGAATGCGGAGAAAACCCACGCAAACATGGGGAGAATGTGCAAACTCCACACAGTGACCCAAGCCAGGAATTGAACCCAGATCCCTGGTACTCTGAGGCTGCCCCAATTCACAGAATTCACAGGCTCTGAATTTCACAGAGAGAGCCAGTGAATTGACTGGAGGGTGGCTTTAGAACATAGAACATAGAACATTACAGCGCAGAACAGGCCCTTCGGCCCACGATGTTGCACCGACCAGTTAAAAAAAAAAACTGGTTGTCATTTAGCAGCCACAGGGACAGGATTGGTGGTGGGATTGAAAGCGTGCAGGCCAGATTGAAACAGATTATGGCAGACATTACTATGGCTGCCATTTTACTGACTCAATTGCGGTAATAGCTATGGTGCAGGAAAGGCAGAGGGCTGAATCTGGGGAAATGCTCCCCCCCTAACCACTCTGCCACCCTGTCACCATGCCACACCTGTGCCCACCTGCTGCATTCGATCATTAGCTACCCATTTTATTTCTGTAAAATGGGCAGTCAGATCTCTCAGTTCAGGTCTTCCTTCGAACAATTTTTCTACAAAGTTTATGTTCCAAGATCTGTCCGTGTCTGTATGATCCATGCTTTGCTTGGAGTATGGGTTCCTGGAACAATCCCCTGGCAATATTAGCTCACATTTATTTAATCCTGCTTAGGTTTTTTGATTTGATTTGATTTGATTTATTATTGTCACATGTATTGGGATACAGTGAAAAGTTGTTTCTTGTGCGCTATACAGACAAAGCATACCGCTTTGTAATTAATTACAAAGAGAAATTAATATTTGCAAATAATTAATATTTGCAAACACTTATGACAATTTAATTTGGGGATCAAAAACCTTTGACAATGTCACCTGATGCAATTAACAAAAGATTCAGCCATCAATGTAATGAAATGATATTTCTGAGTAAGTGCCTCTCACACACGCAGAGATTCCCATCAATGGCAGACTGATATCCAACAGCAACAGCAGCTATTTGTATTTGGGTAGACAGTGTCAGCTTGCAAACTACAGCAAGATAAACTCAGAAAGATAAATCAATGGTAAAGTTTCTAAAGATGTTCTAGACTTTCTCTAATGATTGATATTGTTTTCAAGTTTCAAGCTTATTTATTAGTGTCACAAGTAGGCTTACATTAACATTGCAATGAAGTTACGATGAAAGTCCCCAAGTCGCCACACTCCAGCGCCTGTTCGGATACACTGAGGGAGGATTTAGCATGGCCAATGCACCTAACCAGCATGCCTTTCGGACTGTGGGAGGAAACCAGAGCACCCGGAGGAAACCCACGCAGACACGGGGAGAACGTGCAGACTCCGCACAGACAGTGACCCAAGGTGGGAATCGAACCCGGGTCCCTGGCTGTGAGGCAGCAGTGCTAACCACTGTGCCACTATGCCATTTGAGTTTGACAACAGGACGCAGTCCATCATGAAATGGGGTAAAAATAGTTTTCTAATAAAAATACACCAAATTGCTGCCCTTTGATCGTTAGCAAGGATCAGATACGACTCTAACCGAAGTACATCTTGCAATGTGTAAGTTTGGTTCGCAGTATAAAGACAGAAACTACATCCCAATTTTCATATTGAACTTCTGAAAAAAACCCATAACATTTCGAGAGGTTGAAAATGTGCCGAGTATATATCCAAACTGGAAAGCGATGGTGTCCAATTTATATTGTTGTCAAATAAAACTTGACAAAAAATATTTCTTCCCTCAAACTTTAAAAAAGAAATGTTATTGCCCCGTTCATCAGGTTTTGCTGGATTTCTTGTTCCCGATCGTCTGTCTTCAGATGGTCATACCCCAGGTGTAGACTGAAAGGGTGCTGGGACTTCCTAATGGGAAGAGTCTGTAAGAACTGTCCAGCAAGTTTCAATTTCCAGTGGGATATTCCCCAGCAACACACCTTCTTATTCTCTAACTCTCCTGATCCTCCCACTCGCCCAGGACCCTCCAACTCCCCACAACCACTGATTCCCCCATAACCTTTCAACGTACACCCCCAACTCTCTAACTCCCCTGTTCCTCGCACTCCCCCAGTGCACTCTACTGCCTCGACCCACTGATTCCCCCATAACCCTTCAATACACACTCCAATTCTCTAACACCCCTGACCCTCCCACTCACCCAGGACCCACCAACTTCCCCCCCAAACCCACCGAAGCCCCATAAACCTTCAACACACACCCCCTACTCTCTAACTCTCCCAACTCTCTGATTCCCCAGGGCCCTCCAACTCCATCAGACCCTCCAACTCCCCTGTAACCCTCGAACACACAGGGGATAGAGAGAATCAATAATCTGTCACCCCTTGTGGTGAAGAGGAGCCATGACCCTGCCTTTGATTGGAAGCTGTATGCCACCTGGACCTTGTGACTTGATTTCTGATCGATAAAGGGTCATTGGCTGAAGCCAGTTGAGGTCAGCTTTTAATCTGTTAACAGCAACTCCAGATCAATGTTAAAAGCAGTATCCATTATTTGGACTGTAACTGATCAATAGGAAGAAGTCTCACAAAACCAGGTTAAAGTCCTGGTTTTGTGAGCTGCTCCTTCATCAGGTCACTCACCTGAAGAAGGAGCGATACTCTGAAAGCTCATGCTACCATGAGCTACCATTTAACCTGGTGTTGTGAGACTTCTTACTGTGCCCATCCCCAGTCCAACGCTGGCATCTCCACATCATGACTGACCAATAGCCCAGACTTTCAACTTCTCCGAGCAACTCTGGAACTTTGTCTTTTTCTTAACCTTCCGTTTCTTGGATGGAATGTGTTTCATAAATATCTTCTTGCCTTTGACTTTGAATACTATTGGTGGACTTACAGAAATGTTTGAAATGTCCAGTTCTGCCTCGCTGGAAACATTTCTCGCCCCCTGCTGGGCAGTCCTGGAGTTTACTTTGGATTTTCTTTCCTGCCCTTTTTCCCGGTTTGGTGAGCTTTCGTGAGCCCACAGACGGTGGCCCCACTCAGTCAATGGAACCGTGCGAACCCTCAAAGTCACATTGAGTTACAGGCTGATCCGGCGCCCGGCCTTCGGCCTGTGTCACAAACTGAACCACTTGATTCTTAACGGGGTTCTGTGGAAAGCTCGAATATGTGTACAAGGCTTTAAGAATGGACTCAAAGTCCACAGTGCCCTCCAGCACTCCCTGACTTAGAAAACGCCGTCTGTTGCTGGAGTGACTGTGGAAAGAAAGGAACAAACTTGAAGCTTGGTTCCTCTTTGTAAAGAACTGACACGGCTCGGTACCGGGGGAAAAGGTGTTTCCGTAACTCCCACCACTGGCTTTTCAGTCGCACATCAGTGGGCAGAGCAAGGGCAGTGAAACCTCGTCGGATATGGTTATCATTCGTTACCTCTCTCGAGCATGACTCCTTCTTCCGCTGACTTTTTACAAGCTACTTTCAAAGGTTCCTTCTTTCTGTGGCTCCTGCAACAACATGGCTGTGTTTTTTCACACTGATAGCTGGCACTATGTCCTTCTTTCTTGGATTCTAGGCCTGGGACTTGGTCCTTATGATGTGGAGACGCCGGCGTTGGACTGGGATAAACACAGTAAGAGTTTTAACAACAAGTTTAAACCTGTTGGACTTTAACCTGGTGTTGTTAAAACTCTTACTTGGTCCTTAGGCAGACAATTGATGTATTCTGGTATTTATTTAACACTTCCTTATCAATACTACATTCAAACAGGTTATAGAGCGAGCATGTTGCTCCTAGGCTTGGTTCCAACCTCTCTCAAGAGAGGCTAACACATGACTGACTGGTGTCAATGCATTTTTCTTTTATTCATTCCAGGGACCTGGATTTCACTGACTAGACCAGCATTCATTGCCAATCCCTAATTGGTTTATACTCGATGGAGTTTAGAAGGTTGAGGGGGGGGGGTCTAATTGAGAGTGGAACTCGAGGGCACAACCTCAGAGTGAAGGGCCGCTCCTTCAAAACTGAGATGAGGAGGAATTTCTTCAGCCAGAGGGGGTGAATCTGTGGAACTCTTGGCCACAGAGGGCTGTGGAGGCCAGGTCATTAAGTGTCTTTAAGATAGAGATAGGTAGGTTCTTGATCAATAAGGGGATCAAAGGTTACGGGGAGAAGGCAGGAGAATGGGAATGAGAATCATATCAGCCATGATTGAATGGTGGAGCAGACCCAATGGGCTGAATGGCCTAATTCTGCTCTTATATCATCTGGTTTTATGATAATCATTTTTGTCATCAATTAATCTATCCCATCTACGAATGCAGTTTGTCCTCCAGTTAACATCAAGGCTGAATGCTGAGTTTACTTTTCGTTCTTGAATTTGATTTGAAATTTGAATCCTATCCAAAGTTACCCCGAGCAATAGACACCCAACAAAGGGGCAGCAAACTGAAGACAGGTTTAACAGCGATTCCAGGTTCCTTTCAGCATTAAAATGGGCATCACCGGGAAGGTTGGTGCCTCTATTGATAGAAGCATGCCCCCTGCTGGCCAATCAAGAAGTTGCACAGTAAATTATCCAGAGGCCTCAAGTTGAAGACCAGAAGATCATTGGACATTGGTGCAGAATTGGGCCATTCGCATCTCATTCACTTAAAACAACTGTGAAGAACTTAAACAAGAAATACAAATTCAAGATAATGATTAAAAAAGAAGTTTATTTATTAGTCACAAGTAGGCTTACATTAACACTGCAATGAAGTTACTGTGAAAATCCTCTAGTCACCCCACTCTGGCACCTGTACAGGTACACTGAGGGAGAATTTAGCATGGCCAATGCACCTAACCAGCACGTCTTTGAACTGTGGGAGGAAACTGGAGCACCCGAAGGAAACCCACGCAGACACGGGGAGAATGTGCAAACTCCGCACAGACAGTGACCCAAGCTGGGAATCGAACCCAGGTCCCTGGAGCTGTGAGGCAGCAGGGCTAACCACTGTGCTACCGTGCTGCCCCAAGTGATACCAATTACCAAGCGATGATTGTACATCACTGCAGGTCTGGATGACAATGACTCGGTTGGGCAGAATTTTCCTGTCCCGCCTGCCACGGGAATCGATTTGTCAGAGACCAATGTTGCTGGTGGGGCTCACTCATTCAGAACCCGCCCCGACACTGTGATGTCACGGGACCCACCTCCTGGATTCATTTGGACTGTGTCAAACAATATGGCGGCAAAAGCTGACAGGCGACAGAGCACTGTCCCTGCCTGAGTGGAGAATATTCCACCCATCATTCAAAAACATGAAGAAGAGGGAAAGGATGACCAATCAGAATGTTAGCGTTTAAGCTTAAGTTTATTTATTGGGGTCACAAGTAGGCTTACATTAACACTGCAATGAAGTTACTGTGAAAATTGCGACGGGAATTATAAGCTGAAGTACGGAGGTTATGGGTGGGATTTTGCGGTCTCGCTCAGGCGAAACTGGAAATTCCCGCCCAAGGCCAACGGAGATTCCCATTGTTGGACCCTTGCCCGCGCCAATTCCGTGGTGGGCAAGGTGGTAGCGTTCTGGTCTATGTTTCAGTTAGACAGGGTATTGATGAGACCACATCAGATATCGTGTACAGTATTGGACTCCTTATTTCAGGAAGGATGTAAATGTATTGGAAGCAGTTCGGAGAAGGTTTACCAGACTAACATCAGGAATGGGTGGGTTGTCTTTTGAGGAAATGATGGACAAGCTAAGCTTGTATCCACTGGAGTTTAAAAGAGTAAGAGGTGACTTGATTGAAACCTATAAGATCCTAAGGGGTATTGATAGGGCGGATGTGGAGAGGATGTTTCCTCTTGTGAGAAAATCTAGATCTAAATAAAAATAAGGGGTTGCTCATTAAGACAGAGTTGAGGAGAATTCTTTCTCTCAGAAGGTTGTGAGTCTCTGTACCTCAAAAGGCAGTGGAAGCAAAGTCTTTGAATATTTTCAAGGCAGAGCTAGACAGATTCTTGATAAACAAGGGGGTGAAAGGTTATCAGGGGTCAGCAGGAATGTGGGGTTGAGGTAATCAGCGGTGGTTTTATTAAATGTCGGAGCAGGTTCGAGGGGCTGCTCTTCATTCGTATGTTCCGATGTTCGTGTCCTTATACAAAATTTCCAACACTCAATTGGAAAGCAATGAATCTCCTCCTTGAGTTTACTGGGTCCCAACAATTCTGCAAGCTGCATTTTCTGGATTTCAGCATCTATGATCCAGATACACGAGATATTAAAATGAACCTTGTTCGAGGCACTGAAACCTCCACTGTGTGAGCGTGTGAGCTCTGTCTGACCTGGAGGTGAATTACACGTGAAGCTCAACTTCTAAATACACCTCCTGGAATTCATGTCCTTTGGGTAACAACTGACAGAGAGCATTGATCAATTCAGAGACAAGGAGCACGATAGCCACTTCACGGCAGCAGAGTTAGCTGAGATACCATCGTTCTCACCAGTATCCGAAATTGGGACCTGGTTAGTGCATGAGAGATTGAACAGACTCCTGCACCACCTGCATAGTGCTCTTAAAATGTCTGGCATCATCCATTCCCTCTCAGCCCGTGTGTTCCTAACCTGCGGCATGACCCAGAATTAAGGTTGCAGCACAGAAGAAGGCCATTCAGGCCAACATGTCCATGCCAGCCCGAGGACACCCAGGTGCCCTTTCTCATCGCACCCTCCTGCACCTGGCCCATAGCCCTGCAGCTTATAGCACTGAAGGTGCAGATCCAGGTACTTTTTAAACAGATTTCGGGTCTCTGCCTCCACCAGCAACTCGGGCAGTGAATTCCAGACACCCATCACCTTATGTGTAAAAAAGATCTTCCCTAAGCCCGCTATTGGGGGTGCAGTGGCAAAATTTGAGGTTGGGAGTTCTAAGATATTGGCCAGATCATTCCTAAGTCAACTATGATGTTCTCCTGTGTCTAAATGAAGGTCACAGTAAGAAGTCTCACAACACCAGGTTAAAGTCCAATGGGTTTATTTGGAATCACGAGCTTTCGGAGCGCTGCTCCTTCATCAGGTGAGTGTTCTGAAAGCTCGTGATTCCAAATAAACCTGTTGGACTTTAACCTGGTGTTACAAAGAACAAAGAACAAAGAAAATTACAGCACAGGAACAGGCCCTTCGGCCCTCCAAGCCTGCACCGACCATGCTGCCCGACTGAACTAAAACTCCCTACGCTCCCAGGGACCATATCCCTCTATTCCCATCTCACTCATGTACTTGTCAAGACGCCCCTTAAAAGTCACTACCGTATCCGCTTCCACTACCTCCCCCGGCAACGAGTTCCAGGCACCCACCTCTCTCTGTGTAAAAAATCTGCCTCATACATCTCTTTTAAAACTTGCCCCTCGCACCTTAAACCTATGCCCCCTAGTAATTGGCTCTTCCACCCTGGGAAAAAGCTTCTGACTATCCACTCTGTCCATGCCTCTCATAATCTTGTAGACTTCTATCAGGTCTCCCCTCAACCTCCGTCGCTCCAGTGAGAACAAACCAAGTTTCTCCAACCTCGCCTCATAGCTAATGCCCTCCATACCAGGCAACATCCTGGTAAATCTTTTCTGTACCCTCGCCAAAGCCTCCACATCCTTCTGATAGTGTGGTGACCAGAATTGAACACTATATTCCAAGTGCGGCCTCACTAAAGTTCTATAAAGCTGCAACATGATTTGTCAATTTTTAAACTCAATGCCCCGGCCGATGAAGGCAAGCATGCCGTATGCTTTCTTGACTACCTTCTCCACCTGCATTGCCACTTTCAGTGACCCTGTGTACCTGTACACCCAGATCCCTTTGCCTATCAATACTCTTAAAGGTTCTGCCATTAACTGTATATTTCCTATCTGTATTAGACCTTCCAAAATACATTACCTCACATTTGTCCGGATTAAACTCCATCTGCATCTCTCCGCCCACGTCTCCAAATGATCTATATCCTGCTGTATCCTCTGATGGTCCTCATCGCTATCCGCAAATCCACCAACCTTTGTGTCATCCGCAAACTTACTAATCAATCCAGTTACATTGAGTGTTGTGAGACTTCTTACTGTGCCCACCCCAGTCCAACACCGGCATCTCCATATCATAAATGAAAGTCAGTAAAACTGTGCTTTTTAAGTGAAAAATATTGACGCTGGTAGGCATTTTAGTTTAGTAGCATTTTGGGACATCAGTCTTTAGCAGAGTTTTATTATGCAACTATTTAATTATTTAAAAACACAAATTACAGAAAACTTTACTTACATCTGCCGGGGGGTTGCTATATCAAGGGAACCCTGACCTCCTGCTTTTATATTTATTACCCAGATCCAGGCATACAAGACACAATTTCAAAAATTGCAGATGATGCAAGTGTTGGGAGTGCTGTGAACTGTGAGGAGGATATCGATTGGCTTCAAGCCGATATAGACAGACTGGTGGAATGGGCAGACACGTCGAAGATTAAATTTAATATAGGGAAGTGTGAAGTGATACATTTTGGTCAGAAGATAGAAAAGAGGTGACATAACATAAAGGATACAATTCTAAAGGAGTGCAGGAGCAGAGGGACATGTGTGTATAAATCATTGAAGGTGGCAGGGCAGGTTGGAAAAGCACTCAATAAATTATTCTGAATCCTGGGTTTTATATGTGGGGGCACAGAGTACAAAAAAATAAGTTATGATCCTTCGGAAAAACCTGCTTGGGAAGAATGGGAAGGTTTTAGAAAGGGTGCGGGAAAGATTCGTGAGACTGGTTCCGAGAGTGGGAGAGTTCAGTAATGTGGATAGATTGGCTGGGGCTGTTCTCCTTGGGGAGGGCAAGGTTGAGAGGAGATTTGTTAGAGATGTTCAAAATCATCAGAGTGTAAATGGAGAGAAACTGCTCCACATCAGCAAAGGTTCAAGAGTCCCGAAATGATTGACAAAAAGAACCAGGGGCCACATAAGGAAAAACTTCTTTACCCACCGAGTGGTTTGGGTTTGGAATGCACTGCCTGAGTGTGTGGTGGAGACAGATTCAATTGAATCCTTTCTGTTTGATAACTTATTCTGTCTTTGAGTCGGTTTAGAAAGAGTTATTTGCTAACTTTGTTAAAATAGCAGCCAGAGACATTACAGGAACAGGCACACATTACATTTATATTACAAGCACATCAATGATTTGTCGATCACGTTTTTTATTCCATTTATTTTTTTCATGGAACCCAGTCCATAATGGATAATCCTGGCCAATGGCAGATTGCTGCAGTATATTGTGTTAAGTCTAACTGTTCAATATGGGAATCAGATACTGTATACATTATCACAGGGAGCGATGTTATATGATATGATTTGATCTCTTGTAGAGGACTTTGGCTCCTGCTACACTTGTCTGAGGAACCATCATCCAATATCCAATATCCAATATCCAATATCAGCCATGATTGAATGGCGGAGCAGACTCGATGGGCCAAGTGGCCTAATTCTGCTCTTATGTCTTGTGGTCTTATCCTCATCAGCATCCAAAACAGAAAATAGTTTGTCAGAGATAAATCCGAGGATAACTCAAGGGAAAAGTAGCCAGAGCAGTGAGACGTGTTCCAATAAAGTTCCTGTGTTACATACCTCTGTAGGCTTATTATATATTCCATTTTCATCAAGCAATAACAAGAATATTACATGTCGGCACAGCATGAAAGAGCAGTTATAGAAACGTCTCTACCTTTGAGAATGTCACAGTCAGGCCTCAACTGTTGTGATAGACGTCCACTAACAGGCCATAGGAGGCTCAGCTGCTAATCACAATTGTCTGTTCGTGATTACAGCACGAGGTCACAACCCCAGAGAAACCTCCGAAGCAACACCCTCCACCAGTACATTACCCTCCAGGTACCAACCCACTCAAGAACAGCTTCTTCCCTGCTGCCATCAGACTTTCGAATGGACCTACCTCGCATTAAGTTGGTCTTTCACAACACCCTAGCTATGATTGTAACCAACTACATTCTGCACTCTCTCCGTTCCTTCTCTATGAACCTTGTTCATATACTTTGTCTGTATAGCGCGCAAGAAACAATACTTATCACTGTGTACCACTACATATGACAATAATAAATCAAATCAAATGATACACACTATTTAATCAGTACACAGGACCTTGTTTTAAATTCCAATCTTGTCTGCATGGGTTTATTATTAAACCTTCACCCAGAGCAGGACTCACTATCTGCTCCTAGATGGAGACTATCTGCTCTGATACAAACAATCAAGGCTTCACTGGAGAGTTCTTGCTGATCTCAAACCCAAGTGTGTATAATCATAGAAATCATAGAAATCCTACAGTGCAGAAGGAGGCCATTCGGCCCATCGAGTCTGCACCGACCACAATCCCACCCAGGCCCTACCCCCACATATTTACCCACTAATCCCTCTAACCTACGCATCACAGGACTCTAAGGGGCAATTTTTTAACCTGGCCAATCAACCTAACCCACACATCTTTGGACTGTGGGAGGAAACCGGAGCACCGGGAGGAAACCCACGCAGACACGAGGAGAATGTGCAAACTCCACACAGACAGTGACCCGAGCCGGGAATCGAACCCAGGACCCTGGAGCTGTGAAGCAGCAGTGCTAACCACTGTGCTACCGTGCCGCCCAATGTGTAAAGTTCACTTGGGGCACAAGTATTTGACTGGCATGTGTTCTTTACTTGGATTCAGGGCTGTTAGCTCTCACCTCCCCCCGGCCCCCTTTTTTTTACTAAATCTATTAATTTCCCCTGGTATAAATGTGGGTTTCCTCCGGGTGCTCCGGTTTCCTCCCAAAGTCCAAAGATGTGCAGGTTAGGTTGATTGGCCATGCTAAATTGCTCCTGAGTGTCAGGGGGATTAGCAGGGTAAATATGTGGGGTTACGGGAATAGGGCATGGGTGGGATTGTGGCCGGTGCAGACCTGATAGGCTGAATGGCCTCCTTCTGCACTGTAGGGATTCTGTGATTCTATGATTTGCCAGATATTGCACCGTGTCAGACCTCACTGTGAAGGTGAGCAGTGAGCAGGTCAATACACTGTTATATACAGTGTGGATGATATCTTCATCGGGAAAGATATTGATGAGAGAAAGCCATGTACAATAAAATTATCAAAGCATCTGATACATACTTTGATCTAAGAAAGAATGTAAGAAGTTTAACAACACCAGGTTAAAGTCCAACAGGTTTATTTGGTAGCAAAAGCCACACAAGCTTTCGAGGCTCTGAGCCCCTTCTTCACCTGAAGAAGGGCTCAGAGCCTCGAAAGCTTGTGTGGCTTTTGCTACCAAATAAACCTGTTGGACTTTAACCTGGTGTTGTTAAACTTCTTACTGTGTTTACCCCAGTCCAACGCCGGCATCTCCACATCATGACTAAGAAAGAATGCCATTGTTGAGCTTGCTGAATTCAACTAATGTACCCAATATCAAGGGAAAGGTGCTGATGCATTGATCAACCCCCAGCATTGACTGGCAGAGGAGTGTGAGCATGAGCGCTTGAAATATGAGCTGATTACAGACAGAATCATGGTGGGAGAGTTGGATGAAGCCTTATCTGAACACTTGCAGTCACGAGATGATCAAACTTTAGCAAATGCAACCAACGAGACAGACAAGCTGAGGTCAGAAAACAGAATTGATCTGTGGTTTCAGGTGGCAGGGGAAGCCCGATCTCAAAGGCAGCTGACACAGTCAAGAACCGCAGTCCTCGGCATTACGACACAAGTGGTTCCTGAGCACTACGTCTTCAGTTGAAACATTGCCTGAACTGATTTTCCTATAAGAACTATGTTATAAATGGGATTCGTTCCTTAGCCAAATCCCAATACCCATTTTCACCAAAAGAGCCCGGAATTTTGTACACAATTAATGATAGAATCAGAGAATCACAGAATCCCGACAGTGCAGAAGGAGGCCATTCGGCCCATCGACTCTGCAGCGACAACACTGGCCCCATCCCCATAACCCCACATATTTACCCCACTAACCCCTCTAACCTACGCATCCCTTGACACTAAGGGGCAATTTAGCATGGCCAATGCACCTAACCCGCATATCTTTGGAGTGTGGGAGGAAACCGGAGCACCCGGAGGAAACCCACGCAGACACGGGTAGAATGTGCAAACTCCACACAGACAGTGAACCAAGCCAGGAATTGAACTCAGGTCCCTGGAGCTGTGAGACAGCAGTGCTAACCACTGTGCCACCATGCTGCCATTATAGGCAAGTAATTACTGTAAAAATACGTTGGACAGAAACTGAATGTCGATGCACATGTGGTGGTGTCAAAACTGAAGTGGGAAAGTCAAATTAGTGTGTTAATTTATAAATGCGTCATTTGTCATCGGGTGGCACGGTGGCCCAGTGGTTAGCACTGCTGCCTCACAGCTCCAGGAACCTGGGTTCAATTCCAACCTTGGATGATTGCCTGTGTGGAGTTTGCACTTTCTCCCCGTGTCTGCATGAGTTTCCTCCGGGTGCTCCGGTTTCCTCCCACATGTGCAGGATAGGTTGATTGGCCATGCTAAATTGCCCCTTAGTGTCAGGGGGATTAGCAGGTTAAATATGTGGGGTTACAGGGGTAGGGCCTGGGTGGAATTATGGTCGGTGCAGACTCGATGGGCCGAATCGTCTCCTTCTGCACTGGAGAGATTCTATGATTCTGTGATAACTCGAACATCACAATGTCGAGGACTGCCTGTATGTCAAATATACAAAAGGGAAATGGTTGTCAAAAAGCAAAGAGGACAGAAAGAGCATCCAGTATCAGTCCCAGCTCACTGTAATTGGGGTGGCAGGGAAAACCACAGCTGTAAAAACTACCCTGCCAAAGAGACTGAATGCCATTTATTCATAAAGGTGGGTCACTCCCAGGTCATGCTCCCGTAGTGAGAAACCTGTACAGAACACAAAGGGAAGGCTTCAATAGGTGGCGTGATCCGTGAAGTAAATCCATGATATTGAGTTACCTTTCCTTGGGAAGATCCAGGAATCCAGATCAAACTCCTATAAGACCATTAGAAATAGGAACAGGAGGAGGCCATTCAGTCCCTCGCGCCTGTTCCGCCATTCAATAGGATCACAACTCCGACATTCCTCACATCCACTTTCCTGCATTTTCCCTGTAACTGTTGATTATTTTACTGATCAAAAAATTATCACAGCCTTAAATATGGATCATAGAATTCCTACAGTGCAGAAGGAGACCATTCGGCCCATCAAGCCTACACCAACAATAATCCCACACAGGTCCTATCCCTGGAACCCCATGTATTTACCCTGCTGATCCCACTGACGCTAAGGGGCAATTTAGCCTGGCCAATCAACCTAACCCGCACATTTTTGGATGTAGACAATGACTCTGCCTCCGCAGCTCTGTGTGGGAAGGCGTTCCAAAGACTCACAACCCTCTGAGAGAAGAAATTCCTTTTCATCGCACTCTTATATTGGCGCTCCTTTATTCTGAGACTATGCCCTCTGATCCCAGACTCTCCCATGAGGGAAAACAACCTCTCAGCATTTACCCTATCAAGCCCCTTACAAATCCTCTGGGGGCGACTCTCCCAAAAAAACTAAGTGTCCAATGGGTGGAAATGCAGGAGTTCAGGGGAATGACTCTCTGACACTCTGTGCACCACAGAGTCAATAAAGCAATTTATTCGGTAAAGGGGCGGGGCCCAATGCGCCTGAGAGGCCGGCTGAGTGGGCCACAGATCTGCGCATGCGCATTGACTCCCCCCCATCGCCAACCTCCCAGCCGCTGGCCTCCCAATGTCTTCCCCGACTCCCACCACAATCACCGACCTCTGTTACCCCGCCCCTGATCGCTGACCTCCATGACTCCCCACCCCCACATCCAGCCCGACCCCCCCCCCCCCATGTTCAGCCTGACCACCCCCATGGCCAGCCTGACCCCCCCTCCATGGCCAGCCCCAATCACCTCCCTCCCTCGCAACCTCACCGATCCCTAATGCAGAGTGTGCTGTGGGTCTCCCCCGCTCCCAGCAGCCACTATCAATTGGTGCCGGTTTCCTGAAGCCCTTCCCCCTTGGCACTGCCCAGTGCCTGGTGGACAGTGCTAAGCTGGCAGTGCCAGGCTGACAGTGCCAAGATGGCACTGCCCAAGGGGCACCCTCCCTGGACCCGTCCTCCACTGGAGGGGCCTCAATTGCCTCTTTCCCCATCAGTGGGGTGATCACATTTGATGCCCTTAGATGGGGACAAGCCTTAATCCTCGCTGGTGGGGTGGGAGACATTAGCGAGCCCGGAGGATCCTGTCCCAGGCTCGCTAATGATATTGAATGAGATTTCAATATGGTAATTAGCCTCATGCTGATTCCCGGCGTGAGGCTGACAATGTTAAAAGAAATGGCCTGGGAAAGTCACGCTCGGCCGGACGCCAGTCGCGAATCCCTTTATAGACCACATCACCTCCCCCCCGCCCCCCCACTGCTGCTGTCTCCTGACCCACTGCGCTACCCAAGCAGCACAGCGGGCTGGAAGAATCACCCCCAATATGTTTCAATCAGATCGCCTCCCATCCTTCTAAATCCCAATGAATAGATTCTCCTTGGTGGACGGACTAAAAAAACTGGAAAGAATTAGAAACTATAGCTTATTTGTTTCCAATTACAGGTGGCACGGTGGCACAGTGGGTTGGCACTGCTGCCTCACAGCGCCAGGGACCCGGGTTCAATTCCGGCCTCGGGTCACTGTCTGTGCGGAGTCTGTACGTTCTCCCCATGTCTGCATGGGTTTCCTCTGGGTGCTCCGGTTTCCTCCCACAGTCTGAAAGATGTGCGGGTTAGGTGGATTGGCCATTGCTAAGTTGCCCCTTAGTATCCTGGGGTGTGTAGGTTAGGGGGATTAATATGTGGGGCTAGAGGGATAGGATAGGGCCTGGGTGGGATGCTCCAATGGAGAGTTGGTGCAGACTCGATGGGCCGAATGGCCTCCTTCTGCGCTGTAAGGATTCTAAAATATCTTTAACCTCTACAGGAGAAGTAGTTTTCACCTTGAGCTGAATTGAAGTCACGAGTAAAGACTAATTTTCAGCTTTCTTTGAGCTGTTTGATGCTATTAATCAATTTTCTGGACTGACATGTATGCCCGAGAGAAATCATTTGAGTGCAATGTGTAAAACATGTCGAAGGAACACTTGAGAGTTAAGTGATTTCAAACATAACACACTGACAAGAACAGTGACAGGGATGAAAATAGAATAAAGAGTGTCAGCTCCACACAAAGCAAACAAGCCGCACACATGGCGAGCAGATCTGTCGCAGTGTTCCTATTTGAAGCTGATTTATCCAGGCACGGACTGGACAGCCTGCAGTCCACGTGAGGACCAGCAGGAGCTGACTAATCTCTCCTGAGGAAAAGGAATATTCTTCTTTAAATTCAAATAACTCAACTCACTGGCACCAAAAGTGACTTCATTCTTGTAGTAATATCAACCATGGCTGAGACTATCGGAAAACAGATGATAAGTTCAAACAGAACATAAACCATAAAAGATTCTCACCTTCCGACTGAAACCACAACTCAGAAAATTCATTTCACTGTTCCTTGACGGATAGCTTCAGCGATAATTCGAAATAACTGAATCGACTTCTTTATGGCTTGGGGTAACCTTTAAATATGGTGATTGGATAAATGTGAGCTGGAATTACATTTTCAATAAAAGCAGTGCCTTATGCCAATAGTAATCAGTATTTGAGTCAGAGGTATCACGCAAGTGAATTTAAGAAATAAATTGTGAATGCTACATAATATTTTATGGAACAGTATATCCAAGTACCAATATGTATTCCTGAACTTCACTAATATTTGGGTGGCATGGTGACACAGTGGCACTGCTGCCTCACAGCGCCAGGGACCTGGGTTCGATTCCCGGCTTGGGTCACTGTCTGTGTGGAGTCTGCACATTCTCCCTATGTCAGCGTGGGTTTCCTCCCACAGTCTGAAAGACGTGCTGGTTAGGTGGATTGGCCATGCTGAATTCTCCCTCAGTGTACCCGAACAGGCACTGGAGTGTGGTGACTGGGGGATTTTCACAGTGACTTTATTACAGTGTTAATGTAAGCTTACTTGTGACAATAATAAATAAACTTAAAGTTTAATTGCTTCACAGACCCCAAGGATTTGACCCCCCCCCCCCCCCCACTCCCCCCCGTGACCGGGTCACAACCTCTTAAAAGATATCGTGATTTTTCACAAGGTCAATAATCTCAAAGCAATTGCTGAATGTCCTTGTGACTAAACGGGCAGGAATTTACAGCCTCGCTCGACCCGAGACCGGAAAATCCCCCTCGAGTTCAATGGACCTTCCCATTGTCCGCCCCTCGGCCGCTCCGATTCCCGTCGCGGGCAAGGCGGGAGAATTCTGGCGATGGTATTTGTGACTAATGCTCAGTATTGGATAAATCTGCAGGACACATTACTGGGACATATTTGGAGCACATCAGTCTGTCGAGTGAACGGAAGGTTTGTTCGCAGGAGGGAAATGTCCACTGAAGACCAATTGTTCAAAAAAGCCAAAGGTGTTTCTTTTCTCGGGTGAAGAATAGTAAATAAGGGATATGGCAGAGAAACTGATCACTCTTCTGTTTTACAAACTGCCACTTGTTTTTATCCATTCATGGGATATGGGCATCACTGACCAGACCCACATTTATTGCCCATCCCTAGTTGCCCTTGAGAAGGTGGTGGTGAGCCACCTTCTTGAGCCGCTGCAGTCCCTGTGGTGTAGGTACATCCACAGCGCTGTTAGGGAGGGAGTTCTTAGCAATACAGAACATGAATCTTGCTGAGAAGTGAGACGTGTCGCTGAAGTTTTTCATCTTGCACTCATCAGGGCAAATACAAGAATACAATCAAAACAATTTATACTATGATGCACTATCAATTATGACATGAAGACTCTTGTTAGTGAGGGAAACTAATAGGCTTTTATTCACAGAGAACAGGAGCACACCCTTGTAGCTGACCTGGTCTAGACTGAGGCGAGGAGGAGGGACCATCACCTTTATACCCCACTCTGGGTGGAAAGGGAGGGGTCTCAGGTGGAAAGGGAGGAGTCTTGGGCCAGGTGCAGCATGGGTGTGTCCAGGCACATACATGTAGTAACAGTGGTTCACCACATACTACAGGAGAAATGGTGGCTGATTGTTTAGCAAGTCAACTCTGATTGGCTAGGCATTGCCATGGAGAAAGTAATGGGGGAACTATAGGTTTGAGCTCATAAAGTGACTCACTTGTAGTTGCTTGAAGTGACACACATTAATACACAGGGATCTCTGCAAATTGAAGGAATATGTCCAAGTCTTGCCACTTTTTGTATTATCTGAGAGTTTGGGAGCCTATAGATTCCCCTTTGATTTCCCCACGGCAACACCTTGGCCACTCAGAGCCTACAAAGCAGCCAATCAGCACCGTTTTCTCCTGTAGTATAAGTTGTTTTGCTTGTTTGAAATTTGGCATTCTGGTGTTTGTCCTGATGAGTGCAGGGTGAAAAGCTTCAGCAACACATCTCTCTTTCCTGCAATTCCTTGTTTTCGATGTGTTTAATCTGGACTCGGCGAGAAGGCTTTGCCAAGTGCCTGATATATTGTGGAACTGGAAAAGTCTGCAAGAGGGACCAGCTCATGTTCCAAATAAGCAATTCTGAGTGCGTGGATTCTCATTATCATCTGGAATAGATGGTGGACACTCTCAGTGCAATCTGACAATTCAAGTAGTACTCACCAAAGCGTGACTCCCATCATGTAGGCTAGACGCCATGTACGAGTCCCCTTTTAACCTCTGCCATTGTAAACAGGTGCCATGTAGCAACAAGTGGTGCTCCAGAGATGTGTAACAGAATCTCCCAGAAAGAATAGGTTAAAACAGTGGGAAGATCCACCGGATCTAACAATCCTCGGGTTAATTAGTACTCCCGCAGAATTGCTGTGCCTCTTTGTTAATTTATGCTGATGTGTAAACCAAACACTGGCTGGTGGGTTATATTGGTGGGTTAAAATGGTGGGTTATACATCATAGGAAGCAAGGTGAGAGGAAACGTAACAACTGAATTTCTTTTCTCCATAAATGGTATTTAGACAGGTTAAGTAATCAGGCAAAGATCTGGTGGAGGAAGTATAATGAGGAATAAAATGTGAGGTTGTGGGAAAAAGAGGCAGATTATTTCAATGGAGCGAGAGAGAGACTGCAGAATTCTACGGCACAGAGGTATCTGAGTGTTCTCATACATGAATCACAGAAAATCAGAATGTAGGTGCAGCAGGTGAATGGAAGGCAAGTGGATTGTTAATGGTGAGGGTGAGGGAGTGTAAAGTAGTGATAGCTTGCTGCAGCTGTACAGGGCATTATAGTGAGACTGCATCTGCTTTGCTGTGTACAGATTTGGTCTCCTTACTGAAGGAGGGATATACCCACAGTGGAGGCAGTGGTGTTGTCGCTGACCTCATAATCCAGAGACTCAGGGCAGCGCTCTGGGGGCATGGGTTCGAATCCCACCATGGCAAATGGTGAAATTTGAATTTTAAAAATAATCTGGAATTGTGAGGAGGTGATGGCGTACTGGTATTATCACAAGACAAATAATCCAGAGACCCAGGGCAAGATCTGAGGACCTGGGTTCAAATCCCACCACGGCAGATGGTGACATTTGAATTCAATAAAAATCTAGAATTAAAAGTCCAATGGTGACCATGAAACCATTGTCAATTGTTGCAAAATCTCATCTGGTTCACTAAGGCCCTTTAAAGAGGGAAACCTGTCTATCCTTACCTGGTCTGGCCGACATGTGACTTGACTCTCAACTTCTTCTGAAATGGAGGGCAGTTAGTGGGGGGAATGCTGGGCCCAGCCAGTGATGCCCATGTCCTGTAAATCAATAAAGAAAATAAAAACTCAGAGAAGCTGATTCCTGGTCTTTTAGGGAAGGGTTGAGTAGTTGGGCCTACACTCACTGGAGTTTAGAAGAGCAAGTGGTGATCTTATTGAAACATGTAAGGACGATTAACAGGATAGATGCCGGGGGAGGGTGTTTCCCCTCATGTGGGAATTTAGAACTGGGGGCATAGTTTTAATATAAGGTTTCTCCCATTTAAGATGGAGATTAGGAGCAATTTCTTCTCTCAGTGGGTCATCAGTCTTTGGAATTCTCTTTCCCAGAGAGCTGTGGAGGATGGGTAATTGAAAGCTGAGTTTGACAGATTTTATGATGTGTGAGTGAGTCAAGGGGTAGGATTTTCCAGCCTCACCTGCCACCAGGATTGCCCAGACCCGCTGGAAGCCAACATATTTGAGGCTGGGCCCCCCACCTGCCACAATGGGACCAGGAACTCCCAGGCAAAGGTGATGACGGAGATGGGCAGGGAAGTGGAATTAAGGCCATAATCAGGTCAGCCATGATCTTACAAAATGGCGGGCCAGGCTCAAAGGGACCAATGGGCTACTCCTGTCCCAATTCTTACATATCAGTGTCTTCTTTGTAGCTTCACTCAATCACAAAGCGCCAGGTACCTTACATCAGGTCCTTTCAGACATGGTTTGTGATTGGATGATCATTATTCACTTTGTTGGGAACCATGTCTCCACTAAAAGTCTGGCGCATTTCCACAGCAGACAGCCTCATTGTCAAATGTACAACATACCGGCAAAACGATACAGACCTTCCCTTCCCTGCATTGCAATACTTTACCAGATGTGTCAAGACATCAAAAGCATTCTTTCGAGAGGTTAAATTCCCTTTCAATAGCACATGTGCTGGTGAAATGTGAATCCTTGTAGCCGATTTGTACAGGGCTTTACGGATCTCCTCAAGGAATCATCAGCCAGACTGTCAATCTTTACCTGCTCTCTCCTGAAGAAGGAAAGATTATCCACCAGTCTCATCGAATCACATTGTTTGAGCTAACAGCCAAGAACACATTCCCAGAAATTCACAGTAACCCCAGTCACATGACGTACTATTGTATATGAACCACAGAATTGGAAATTAAAGCTTTTCCATCCATGAAAAATGGCAGAATGTTCTCGAGGCAAACCGGATACATGTATGTCTGTAGTGTACTGAACAAGAACAAAGAACAAAGAAAATTATAGCACAGGAAGAGGCCCTTCGGCTCTCCAAGCCTGCACCAACCATGCTGCCCGTCTGAACTAAAACCCTCTACCCTTCCGGGGACCATATCCCTCTATTCCCATCCTATTCATGTGTTTGCTCAGACGCCCCTTAAAACTCACTATCGTATCTGCTTCCACTACCTCCCCAGCAGCGAGTTCCAGGCACCCACCACCCTCTATGCAAAAAACTTGCCTTGTACATTTCCTTCAAATCTTGCCCCTCGCACCTTAAACCCATGCCCCCTAGTAATTGACTCTTCCACCGTGGGAAATTGACCAGGATATAGAACATAGAACATAGAACATTACAGCGCAGAACAGGCCCTTCGGCCCACGATGTTGCACCGACCAGTTAAAAAAAAAACTGTGACCCTCCAACCTAAACCAATTTCTTTTCGTCCATGAACCTATCTACGGATCTCTTAAACGCCCCCAAACTAGGCGCATTTACTACTGATGCTGGCAGGGCATTCCAATCCCTCACCACCCTCTGGGTAAAGAACCTACCCCTGACATCGGTTCTATAACTACCCCCCCTCAATTTAAAGCCATGCCCCCTCGTGCTGGATTTCTCCATCAGAGGAAAAAGGCTATCACTATCCACCCTATCTAAACCTCTAATCATCTTATATGTTTCAATAAGATCCCCCCTTAGCCGCCGCCTTTCCAGCGAAAACAATCCCAAATCCCTCAGCCTCTCCTCATAGGATCTCCCCTCCATACCAGGCAACATCCTGGTAAACCTCCTCTGCACCCTCTCCAAAGCCTCCACATCCTTCCTGTAATGTGGGGACCAGAACTGCACACAGTACTCCAAGTGCGGCCGCACCAGAGTTGTGTACAGTTGCAACATAACGCTACGACTCCTAAATTCAATCCCCCTACCAATAAACGCCAAGACACCATATGCCTTCTTAACAACCTTATCTACTTGATTCCCAACTTTCAGGGATCTATGCACACATACACCTAGATCCCTCTGCTCCTCCACACTATTCAAAGTCCTCCCGTTAGCCCTATACTCAACACATCTGTTATTCCTACCAAAGTGAATTACCTCACACTTCTCCGCATTAAACTCCATCCGCCACCTCTCGGCCCAACTTTGCAACCTGTCTAAGTCTTCCTGCAAACTACGACACCCTTCCTCACTGTCTACCACACCACCGACTTTGGTGTCATCAGCAAATTTGCTAATCCACCCAACTATACCCTCATCCAGATCATTAATAAATATTACAAACAGCAGTGGCCCCAAAACAGATCCCTGAGGTACACCACTTGTAACCGCACTCCATGATGAATATTTACTATCAACCACCACCCTCTGTTTCCTATCCGCTAGCCAATTCCTGATCCAATTTCCTAGATCACCCCCAATCCCATACATCTGCATTTTCTGCAGAAGCCTACCATGGTGAACCTTATCAAACGCCTTACTAAAATCCATATATACCACGTCCACTGCCTTGCCCCCATCCACCTCCTTGGTCACTTTCTCAAAAAACTCAATAAGGTTAGTAAGGCACGACCTACCTGCCACAAAACCATGCTGACTATCACCTATCAATTCATTACTCTCCAAATAACTATAAATCCTATCCCTTATAATTTTTTCCAACATCTTGCCGACAACAGAAGTGAGACTCACCGGTCTATAATTCCCGGGGAAGTCTCTGTTCCCCTTCTTAAACAATGGGACAACATTCGCTAACCTCCAATCTTCTGGTACTATACCAGAGGCCAACGACGACCTGAAGATCAGAGCCAGAGGCTCTGCAATCACTTCTCTTGCCTCCCAGAGAATCCTTGGATAAATCCCATCCGGACCAGGGGATTTATCTATTTTCAGACCCTCCAGAATATCCTGCACATCCTCCTTATCAACTGTAATACTGTCTATTCTACTCCCTTGCAACCCAGTGTCCTCCTCAGCTATATTCATGTCCCCTTGCGTGAACACCGAAGAGAAATATTGGTTCAATGCTTCACCAATCTCCTCCGGTTCCACACATAACTTCCCTCTGCCATCTATAACTGGCCCTAAACTTGCCCTAACCAACCTTCTGTTCTTGACATACCTATAGAACGCCTTAGGATTCTCTTTAACCCTATCCGCCAAAGTCTTCTCATGTCCCCTTTTAGCCCTTCTAAGCTCGCTCTTCAACTCCCTCTTAGCCAATCTAAAGCTTTCTAGTGCACTACCCGAGTGCTCACGTCTCATCCGAACATAAGCCTCCTTTTTCTTTTTAACCAACAAAGAAACTTTTTTGGTGCACCACGGTTCCCTAGCCCTACCTATTCCTCCTTGCCTGACAGGGACATACCTATCACAGACTCGCAGTAGCTGCTCCTTGAAAAAACTCCACATGTCGGACGTTCCCAGTCCCTGTAATCTCCTAGTCCAACCTATGTTTCCTAATTCTCTCCTAATAGCCTCATAATTACCCTTCCCCCAGCTAAAACCACTGGCCCGAGGTTCATGCCTATCCCTTTCCATCACTAAGGTGAACGTAACCGAATTGTGGTCACTATCACCAAAATGCACACCAACTTCCAAGTCTAGCACCTGGTCTGGCTCATTTCCCAGCACCAGATCCAATATAGCCTCACCTCTAGTTGGCCTGTCTACATACTGAGTCAAAAAACCTTCCTGCACGCTTTGAACAAAAACTGACCCCTCTAACGAGCTAGAGCTATAACAATTCCAGTCAATATTAGTCAAGTTAAAATCCCCCATAACAATTGCCCTATTACTTTCACTCCTAAGCAGGATTGACTCCGCAATCCTTTCCTCAACCTCTCTAGAACTTTTAGGAGGTCTATAAAAGACTCCCAACAGGGTGACCTCTCCTCTCCTATTTCTAATCTCCGCCCATACTACCTCAACAGATAAGTCCTCATCAAACCTCCTCTCTGACACTGTGATACAATCTCTGACCAATAATGCTACCCCTCCCCCTCTTCTACCTCCTTCCCTACTTCGACTAAAACATTTGAACCCCGGGACCTGCAGCATCCATTCCTGCCCCTGCTCTATCCATGTCTCTGAAATAGCCACAACATCGAAGTCCCAGGTACTGATCCACGCTGCAAGTTCACCCACTTTATTGCGAATACTCCTGGCATTGAAGTATACACATTTCAAACCCTGCTCCACCCCACCTCTGCAATGCCGTGCATTGCAGTCCCCATCCATGTAAACGCGTTGGGTTCCTGAAGCACTGACACTAGGGACTGATAACGAAGGGTAGTTTATTCACGAGATTCACAGCTACTTCATCCTGCACTCTGCCACCGTTCTCCGAGGATAGCTCCGGCACTTCCACCATCTGACCTCTTTTGTAGCCACATCATCACATGACCACTCTGCCTACATCTTAGTTGGAACAACGGGTGGTGTGAGAATGTGACAGTGTGCGTAACCGGAATCTATGTACACACCGTTTTGCAACATACAAATTAAACAGGTTAGCTACGCACAGTTGCATATACAATGAGATGCAGATTAAACTGTTGCAGTTGGTACATAGCTCATCGTGTCTCCTTCCATCCCCCCCACCCCCTTTACACTGTAGAAAAGTGAGATTCGAAAACCAGTTCTAGACTGGTTGGAACCTTGTGTTTGGTTTTCTCAGGCACCCTGAGTGTGTGGTTATGCTGGTTGGTGGTGTTGTAGTCTCTGTCCGTCTAGTGTACTCAGTGTGGAGATTCTGGAACATTCCGGCAGTGTCTTATAGTCTTTCTCAGGCCGGTGTCCTCAATGTGGATAACCAAGAGTGTTCTGTCAGTTCTGTGGGTGAAGGGCTCACTATGTTGGCTTCTGGAATGTTCTACATGTCCACTGGCATAGGGGGCCTGTGCCACCTGTTGGTGCTTGTTCCGATACCTGTGGGAGTTGATGGCGATTGCATATATGGGAGCACCATCTGAGGCTACCATGTAACTGGTAAAAAAATATTGCAACAATTCCTCGCTATATCACCCTGATATACTGAACTTCTGACAACAAGCCTTTCTCATTGAAAAGCTAAATAAAAGCCCCCTTAAATCACAACAGTTTTTAAAATATTTCTCCAACATGATTGAATGTCTGCTGTATTTTAATCTTTTAAAACATTAGTTTATTTCCCTGTCACTACACGGGTAGCTGTGGTAATCCCATCGCCCGAATGATGGCTTGTAATGGACATAAGAAAATGGCATTGGAAATATTGCAGACTGTTTGAATTAGAACAAGGTCTAGTTAAATAAAAAGTCAGCAGGTTAACATTACATTACAATTCAATTACTGTATTCTTCTATCGATGTATTTACTTCGTAAAATTAAACTTGGACTCATGTTTAAAGCACACTGAAGAGCAGCTGGTCAAACTTTTCCATTTCTACCCGATCAGAAATTGCTATCTTACTGTTCCATCCTTGCTCTCGCATCTACCTCAACCTCTGTGCAATAAAAAAACGACAGAAATAGTATTGGATTGCTGCAGCGGTGAAAGGTAATATTTGTTGCTTTATCAGTTGCAGACTGTCACCATGTGGAATACTTCAGAAAGATATTTAACCTTCAATCTCAAATAACACTGTCTGAGTGCAGTGGCTATAGTGAGATGGTCTGAGGTGTCAGCCTTCAATATCATGGCTCAGAAATCGGTACCTGTTTCCCCCGTTTTTCGGACGTAACATGAGTGTAAAGCAGGTTGATTTAGCATTGGGCCTGCACCAAGTCTGTGCAGTGTTGGCCCCACTGCCAAACTTTGTGGCCTACTTTTTACTGAGGCATCCTGCCGAACAGGCCTCAAAACCTTTCAACCAGTAAATCAGGAGCCTCATGTCAGTAAAGGGTCGATGGAATCATAGAAACTCTACAGCGCAGAAGGAGGCCATTCGGCCCATTGAGTCTGCACTGAAAGAGTATCTTACCCAGGCCCTTTCTCCCGCCCCATCACCATAACCCCATGCATTCACCACCGCTAATCCACCTAACCTATACATCTTTCGACACTAAAGGGTAAGGTACCATGGTCAATCCACCTAACCGACACATCTTTGGACACGAAGGGGCAATTTAGCATGGCCAATCCATCTAACACGCACATCTTTGGACATGAAGGGGCAATTTAGCATGGCCAATTCACCTAACTTGCACATCTCTGGACATTAAGGGGCAATTTATCATGGCTAATCCCCCTAACCTACACATCATGGGACATTAAGGGGCAATTTAGCATGGCCAATCCACCTAACCTACACATCCCTGGACACCAATGGGCAAGCTACCATGGCCAATCTCCTAACCCGCACATCGTTGGATCCCTTGGGGAAATTTCATTGCTCAGTGTCTGACCCCTGTGGCTCGCAATCAGAAGGTGTTTAAAGTAACACAGCCCCTACGGATCCAGGGGGAGCAATGGATCTCTGTCAAATCCACTGGGAGTTGCACTCTCCCTTCTCGCCCAGGCCTCTGAACCTTGTCAAACATGACTTCCTGAGACTGAGCTGAGGACCAGTGCTGTCCAGGTGTCGGCAGCCTGAGTATTCCACTGGGGAAGCTGTCTGGGGATGTGCAGCTGCGTTAGCAGTTTCCTCGAAGGCCCGAGGGCCGTTTTTACGCCTGCATCAGGAACCTTCCTTCCAGCTTGATCAGGGTCACCGACAACCGAAGGATTATCCTGAGCTTTCCAGAAATGGAAAACTAACCTCCAGGAAACTGCCAAATTCAGGAGGAAAACCTTCAGAACAATAAAATCTTACTTTTACATTTTTTGAAGACTTTCGTTTGCTAGATTTAAGGATATTGGACTGGGATTGGGCAGTTTGGGATGAGGGCGCACATGGGTGATAAAAGCAGGCCAGAATCAGCCAATCAGTTGATGAAGAATCTTTGCTTCATGAAGCTTTACGATTGGTCGAGAATGGTGATACACCATGGGGATGGACACAATGGCGAACCAATGGTGGACGTGTGGGTGCCAAGGCAACAGAAGGTAAGTGATTCAAGATGGCGCTGGAGTGAGACAACCTTTTGGAGAGCTGCCCCCAGCATAGCCTCTAATTCTATCTTTTACTCTCGTTCTATGCTTTTTAAACTCTACTCTAACTGTCATAAACTCTCTAATACTATTCGTTCTCTTCACCTTACCTATGATTGTGACACTATATTCTGCACCTTCTCTCCTTCTCCCCTATGTACACCAACACTGCAAGAAGCTACAAAAGGTTGTGAATATAGCCCAATCCATCACACAAACCAGCCTCCCATCCACTGACTCCGTCTACACTTCCCGCTGCCTCGGCAAATTAATTAGCCAGCATAATTAAGGACCCCACGCATCCCGGACATTCTCTCTTCCACCTTCTTCCGTCGGGAAAAAAATACAGAAGTCTGAGGCCATGTACCAACCGACTCAAGAACAGCTTCTTCCCTGCTGCTGTCAGACTTTTGAATGGACCTACCTCGCATTAAGTTGATCTTTCTCTACACCCTAGCTATGACTGTAACACTACATTCTGCACTCTCTCGTTTCCTTCCCTATGTACGGTATGTTTTGTCTGTATAGCGCACGAGAAATAATACTTTTCACTGTATGTTAATATATGTGACAATAATAAATCAAATAAATCAACTGAAGAAAAGTAGGTCATGTGATAACAATTTCAGGAATATGCCCAGAGTTCGCAGCCCTACCCATCAATCCAATAAGATTCATTTCTAATCCCCAGATTTTAGGAACGACAAAGCAAGTAGTACCGAAGAAATAAATAGTTTTTGGCTGCATTTGAGTTTATCGCATGAGAGAGTTTTGTTTCAATGAAATTCACGGCATTTGCATGAAACTAGCGTTTAACTAGCCTTTAATTTGTACTTTCAAGAGGCTTTTGACAAGGTCCCACACAAGAGATTAGTGAGCAAAATTAAAGCTCATGGCACTGGGGGCAATGTATTGACATGAATAGAGAACTGGTTGGCAGATAGGAAGTATAGATTGTGAATAAACAGGTCCTTTTCAGAGTGGCAGGCAGTGACTAGTGGGGTACCGCAGGGTTCAGTGCTGGGTCCCCAGCTATTTACAATATACATTAATGATTTGGACGAAGGAATTGAATGCAATATCTCCAAATTTGCAGATGACACTAAGCTGGGTGGCAGTGTGTGCTGTGAGGAGGATGCTGAGAGGCTGCAGGGTGACTTGGACAGGCTGGCTGAGTGGGAAGATACTTGGCAAATGCAATATAATGTGGATACATGTGAGGTTATCCACTCTGGTGGCAAAAACAGGAAGGAAGATTATTATCTGAATGGTAGACTTTTAGGAAAAGGGGAAGTGTAATGTGACCTGGGTGTCATGGTGGAACAGTCGCTGAAGGTTAGCATGCAGGTACAGCAGGCCTGAGGAAAGCTAATGGCGTGCTGGCCTTCATAACAAGAGGATTTGAGTATAGAGTAAGGATGTCTTGCTTCAGTTATACAGGGCCTTGATGAGGCCACATCTTGAGTATTTTGTGCAGTTTTGGTCCTAGTCTGAGGAAGGACATTCTTGCTATTGAGGGAGTCCAGCGAAGGTTCACCAGACTGATTCCTGGAATGGCAGGACTGACATATGAAGAGAGATTGGATCGACTGGGCTTGTATGCTCTGGAATTCAGAAGAATGAGGGGGGATCTCATAGAAACATATAAAATCCTGATGGGACTGGACAGGCTAGATGTGGGAAGAATGTTCCTGATGTTGGGGAAGTGCTGAACTAGGGATCACCGTCTAAGAATAAAGGGTAAGCCGTTCAGGACTGAGATGAGGAAGAACTTCTTCACTCAGAGAGTTGTAAACCTGTGGAATTCTCGACCACAGAAAGCTGTTGGGGTTAGTTTGTTAGATATGTTCAAGAGGGAGCTGGACGTGGCCCTTGTGACGAAAGGGATCAAGGGGTATGGAGAGAAAGTGGGAGTGGGATACTGAGTGCATGATCAGCCATGATCATATTGAATGATGGTGCAGACTCAAAGGGCCGAATGGCCTCCACTTGCACCTATTTTCAATGTTTCGATGTAAATCCAGTTGTGACACAATGAACTAACATAGAAATGTCAACAATTAGACTTATTGCTGAATTTTCAAAACATGCGTGCTGAGATAATTTGGGCCAAATTAAAAAATCAATGTCAAAGTAAATGAGGAATATAAAACGTAATTTGAATAGCGCTTCCTTTTTGCTTCTTCTAAGTGCATAAGACACACCAATTTAAAATATTTAAAAATAAGCTACTGAAGAGAACATTTATGGAAACTGATTGCAAAATAACAAAACTGTGTGTGTTTCATGTGTGCTGAGATCTTTGAAATGCAATGGTCCCCAAGATAGTCTTATATCTAGACTAGCGTTTGAGATCTTATCCCTTGTCGCTCGTTAAGTGCCACATGAAACTACTTCTTTGATTATCTGAGTAACATTCAAAATCAATTACTATCTCCGCTCATAAAAACTGGAGACAGTCAAAATATTTGGTGCCATTATGTTACATCTAATGTGTAAGGACTTGAGCCATTTAGAAAGACGCGGATTAATCCGGGATAGTCAGCACGGATTTGTGAAGGGCAAATCGTGCCTCACAAATTTGATAGAATTTTTTGAGGAGGTAACTAGGTGTGTTGATGAAGGTAGGGCGGTTGATGTCATATACATGGATTTTAGTAAGGCGTTTGATAAGGTCCCCCATGGTCGGCTTATGATGAAAGTAAGGAGGTGTGGGATAGAGGGAAAGTTGGCCAATTGGATAGGTAACTGGCTATCTGATCGAAGACAGAGGGTGGTGGTGGATGGAAAATTTTCGGACTGGAGGCAGGTTGCTAGCGGAGTGCCGCAGGGATCGGTGCTTGGTCCTCTGCTCTTTGTGATTTTTATTAATGACTTAGAGGAGGGGGCTGAAGGGTGGATCAGTAAATTTGCTGATGACACCAAGATTGGTGGAGTAGTGGATGAGGTGGAGGGCTGTTGTAGGCTGCAAAGAGACATGGATAGGATGCAAAGCTGGGCTGAAAAATGGCAAATGGAGTTTAACCCTGATAAATGTGAGGTGATTCATTTTGGTAGGACAAATTTAAATGTGGATTACAGGGTCAAAGGTAGGGTTCTGAAGACTGTGGAGGAACAGAGAGATCTTGGGGTCCATATCCACAGATCTCTAAAGGTTGCCACTCAAGTGGATAGAGCTGTGAAGAAGGCCTATAGTGTGTTAGCTTTTATTAACAGGGGGTTGGAGTTTAAGAGCCGTGGGGTTATGCTGCAACTGTACAGGACCTTGGTGAGACCGCATTTGGAATATTGCGTGCAGTTCTGGTCACCTCACTATAAGAAGGATGTGGAAGCGCTGGAAAGAGTGCAGAGGAGATTTACCAGGATGCTGCCTGGTTTGGAGTGTCGGTCTTATGAGGAAAGGTTGAGGGAGCTGGGGCTGTTCTCTCTGGAGCGGAGGAGATTGAGGGGAGACTTAATAGAGGTTTATAAAATGATGAAGGGGATAGATCGAGTGAACGTTCAAAGACTATTTCCTCGGGTGGATGGAGCTATTACAAGGGGGCATAACTATAGGGTTCATGGTGGGAGATATAGGAAGGATATCAGAGGTAGGTTCTTCACGCAGAGAGTGGTTGGGGTGTGGAATGGACTGCCTGCAGTGATAGTGGAGTCAGACACTTTAGGAACATTTAAGCGGTTATTGGACAGGCACATGGAGCACACCAGGATGGTAGGGAGTGGGATAGCTTGATCTTGGTTTCAGATGAAGGTCGGCACAACATCGTGGGCCGAAGGGCCTGTTCTGTGCTGTAATGTTCTATGTTCTATGTTCTAATAGTTCTCAGGAATTCATAACAGGGCCAAGAGTAGGCCAATTGGCCCATCGAGCCTGCTGTGCTATTTAAGAAGCGACCTTAACTGACTTAATTTGATTTGATTTATTATTATCACATGTATTAGTATACAGTGAAAAGTATTATTTCCTGCCCACTATACAGACAAAGCATTCTATTCATAGAGAAGGAAAGGAGAGAGTGCAGAATTACAGTCATAGCCAGGGTGTAGAGAAAGATCAAGTTAATGCAAGGTAGGTCCATTCAAAAGTCTGATGGCAGCAGGGAAGAAGCTGTTCTTGTGTCGGTTGGTACGTGATCTCAGACTTTTGTATCTTTTTCCTGACGGAAGAAGGTGGAAGAGAGAATGTCCGGGGTGCGTGGAGTCCTTGATTATGCTGGCTGCTTTTCCGAAGCAGCGGGAAACGTAGACAGTGTCAATGGATGGGAGGCTGGTTTGCGTGATGGATTGGGTACATTCACGACCTTTTCTAGTTTCTTGCGGCCTTGGACAGAGCAGGAGCCATACCGAGCTGTGATACAACCAGAAAGAAACTCCATGTTCCTGTCTGCTCTCCATAACCCTCGACTCACTTGCCGATCAGAAAAATTTCTAACTCAGCCTTCACTATTTCAGGGGAAGAGAATTCCACGAACGACCCTCTCAGAGTGGAAATTCTTCCGCATCTTTGTCTTAAATGGGAGATCCCTTGTTTTGAAAATGTTTTTGATTCCCCCACAAGAGGAAGCATCCTCTCAGCATTTACCCAGCCAAGCCCCATCGCAATTTAGTTTGTTTCAATAAGATCTTCTCTCATCTGCTAAACACCAGTGAATTTGGGCCCAACCTGTTCAACTTTCCTCATAAGACAAATCCCTCATCCCAGGAATCAGTCGAGTAAATCTTCTCTGAACTGCTGTATGTAATGTAAGTATATTCCCCCCTTAAGTTAGAAAACTAGAGTCATAGAGGTTTACAGCATGGAAACAGGCCCTTCGGCCTAACTTGTCCATGCCGCCCTTTTTTTTAAACCCCTGAGCTAGTCCCAATTGACCGCATTTGGCCCATATCCCTCGATAGCCATCTTACTCATGTAACTGTCTAAATGCTTTTTAAAAGACAAAATTGTACCCGCCTCTACTACTGCCTCTGGCAGCTTGTTCCAGACAGTCACCACCCTCTGTGTGAAAAAATTGCCCCTCTCTCTCTGAGAACTAAAATGGTATAAAATACAGTTGTAGCAAGATTTGTCAACTCTGATGCTTTTATTTCATAGCAGTAGAGACCAACATTTAATTTGCCTTCCTAATCATTTGCTGTAATTGCATGCTGACCTTCTGGTACAAAGCCACCCAGATCGCACTGTCCTGCCACATTAGAATCATAGAATTCCTGCAGTGCAGAAGGAGGCCATTCGGCCCATTGAGTCTGCACTGGCAACAATCCCATCCAGGTCCTATTCCTGTAACCCTACACATTTACTCTAATTCCCCTGACACTAGAGCCAATAACCCGCACATCTTTGGGCATTCTGCAGCCTCTCTCCATTCAGACAATAATCTACTTCCCTGTTCTTTCTGCCGAAATGGACAACTTCACATTTTACAACAATAAGACAAATAATTTTCCCAAGTTATCCACTGTCTATCAATTTTTTCTCACTCACTAAATCTACCGGGGAGAGATGAGGGCCCACTACAGACCACAGAGTGCCTGCAGGACAACTACTATTGTTTGCCAGGTGGTCTTGCCACATGACAAATGGTCGACCTATTACCTGTAAAAGATGCCAGCATTGGCAGAAAGGGCCTTTAATTGGCACAATTGGCTTCTGGACACGAGAGTTGTCCTCCACTTTGCCTCTGGCAGAATACCACGGCAGCGGGAAGGCAACAGGGGAGACCCCACCCCACCCACCCTCCCACCCTCCCTCCCTCCTGATTTTTTGCATCACCCCCACCTCCAGCCTCCTGCTCCTGCTCCTGCAGGCCCCTTAAATTTCATCCCGTTGTTTCTTGGGATAGACAAGTTGAAATGTTGGCCGGATTCTCCAACCTCGCCCGTGGCTGGGATTCTCCAGTCCCGCTGCAGTGAATGGAGTTTTGGCTAAGCGCCAAATTCTCCATTCCCGCTGGCAGTGTACGAGACTGGAGAATTCCAGCTGTCATTAAACACAACTGGTGTGAATTGTTCTTTTACTAACCGGCACCTCACCATTTCATTATTATAACATTTATTTCATCCTCTGATTCAAACTGACCAATTATCATGTACAGATACAGTGGGCCCGATTTTATCATGTGGTAAAGTCGGGTGTGAGGCCATTAATGCGATCCACGCCCACGTCCGTGCAGATTGCCACTTTACTGAAACCCGGGAATGGTGGCGATCCGCTTCGTGCCCGAAATGGGCGCAACGGCGATTTAAATGCATTTACATGTATTTCAATTGAATTAATGAACTGCCCGCCCAACTTTATCAGCATTTCCCCCTTTACCGCCGCGTTTGCCAATCCGGAACCGCGCCGTAATGGACCTGCTAAATAAAAGTCTGAATTGGGTGCTCCAGCTGCTGAAGAGCGAGTTCAGAGCTTCCAACGGCTCTCTGACTCAGATCAGTGGTGGAGGGGGAGGGAGCGGGTCAGGCCATTCTCTGGTTGCGGGGGGGAGGGGAGTGAGGCCAGATCGTTGTCTGGTAGGAGGAGGAGGCGGGTCAGATGTTCCTCTGGGGGGCGGGGGGGTGGGTGAGTGAGGCCAGACCATTCTCTGCGGGGGGGAATAGTGAGGCCAGATTGTTGTCTGGGTGAGGGGGGGGGCGGGGAGAGGGAGGCGGGTAAGATGTATCTCTGGTGGGGGGGAGGCCCGATCGCTCACTGGTGGGGAGGGGTTAGATGGATCTCTGGTGGGGGCGCGGAGAGGGGCGGGGGGTCCGCTGCCACTCTGCGGGTGATCGGTGCGGGGGAAGGGGGCAGGGAGTCGCGATCAGTCTGGGTAGCGGGGGGGGGGGCGTTGATAAGGGGGACAGTGATGTCTGTGAGGACCATCGCTCCCACTTGTCGCTCCCGAGCCACTTTCTTCGCTTTCTGCGGCCCGGGAGCGATCTGACATGGGCGCGCTTTTTCAAATTTTTTTCTAACTGCGCATGTGCAGTTCAGAGCTGTGATTATTTCGGCCGCGCTAAGCCCCGCCCACTGTGCGATTCGGACCCGCAATTTTTTTTTCAGGCTGAGTGCGTATGGGGGCAGATTTCTAAGTCGGATCTGAATTGCCCCCAGATGTAGCACTTAGAATGGAAATGGTAAAATCAGGCCCAGTAAGAAGTCTCACAACACCAGGTTAAAGTCCAACAGGTTTATTTGGTAGCACGAGCTTTCGGAGCGCTGCTCCTTCATCAGGTGAGTGAAGGAGTGGACTCACAAACAGGGCATATATTGACACAGAAGGTGGGATTGTGGACAGTGCAGACTCGATGGGCTGAATGGCCTCCTTCTTCACTGTTGGGATTCTGTGATTCTTTACAAACAGGTTGAAAAAAATGTTTTTTCAGCATGTAAAATCCACTTGAATCTGCTAAGTTTTTTACTGTGCCAGGAAAAAGCAAATTATTGGGGAAGGGTGTGGGGTGGGGGTGTGTGGGGGGGAGCAGTGGGGAGGGGGTGCTTTTCCTTTCAAGAAGTTCAGTTCAAACCCAAAGGAATTTTTTTTTACAAGATCTACAAATGTACTTCCTCCGTTTTTCCAGGATAAAGTAGGATGATGTAAGGTTCAGTATAAAGACTGCCAGCCTCTCTTTCCCCTGCTCTGCAAGGGGAGACAGATTTTTTCAATATCGTCGGTTGACAAAGAAGTCAGAATAATGCTCAGATCTTTGCAATAAAAGTTGACCCATGTTCCAGTTCCAACAACAAAATGGTCACATTGGCAGATGTACCAGTCCTTAACTTTAATATTTTGTGATTGGGACTTTGCTTCATTTTTCTTTATTTCTCTCTTTCCCCTTCTATCTTTCTCCTTCAGTGTTACACTGCCAGGATGACGAATTTATCTTTAAGTAACTTTGGGTCTGCAGTTGTCGGGAAGGGAATAGTTACAAAGAGTTTTATCTCTCAGAGATTTTTATTTAAAAAAAGAAACCACTTCAGCATCGTGGCAGAATTTCCCACAGAATGTTTCCCTCAATGAATTAGTCACAAAACCCACAGCACAACTCCTGTGGGCCACTTTGAAGTAAAATCATCAAAAGAAGCAGAGTTTAAGATTGGATTGGGACTCTGAGAGTATCTCACACCTTCTGCTCTTTCATTTCAGTTTACAGTGGAGTGGAGGTTGCAGGTGAAGCTCTGGATACCATTGTCCACATTGAGTAACTGGCATTTGAATTCTGCAGGTTTGAATCCAGCCACAATCACAAAAGTTTATATCCTTGATTCTGACTTTATGGATTTATAGGTCATGGTTCCATCCTTAGAGCAAAAAGGTACGAAATACGTGACGGATTACATACATGTGATAATACATGAACAACACGTGTCTTAAAGTTTATTTATTGTGTCATCAGTAGGCTTACATTAACACTGCAATGAAGTTACTGTGAAAATCCCCTGGTCTCCACAGTCCAGCGCCTATTAAGGAAGAATTTAGCATGGCCAATGAACCAAACCGATACATTTTTCGGACTGTGGGAGGAAACAGGACCACCTGAAGGAAATCCACGCAGACATGGAAAAACGTGCAGATTCTGCACAGATAGTGAACAAGCTCGGAAGCGAATCCAAGTCCCCGGTGCTGTGAGGCAGCAGTGATAACCACTGTGCCACCGTGCCGCCCAAAACAGCTTAAAACAGCCAACATGGGACTGTCACCAGTTCTCTAGATGTGGAGATGCTTCTCCAAGGCAGCCTTCACGACACACGACGGCACAGAGTCGCTGAGCAGAAACTGATAGCCAAGTTCTGCACACATGAGGACGGCCTCAACCGGGATATTGGGTTCATGTCACACTATCTGTAACCCCCACAGCTTGCCTGGACCTGCAGAGTCTCACTGGCTGTCCTGTCTGGAGACAATACACATCTCTTTAACCTTAATGCTCTCTCCACCCACATTGTTTGTATCTTAAAGACTTGATTACCTGTAAGTACTCGCATTCCAACCATTATTCTGTAAATTGAGTTTGTATCTTTATATGCCCTGTTTGTGAACAGAATTCCCACTCACCTGAAGAAGGGGCTTGGAGCTCCGAAAGCTTGTGGCTTTTGCTACCAAATAAACCTGTTGGACTTTAACCTGGTGTTGTTAAACTTCTTACCAGTTCTCTAGCCAGAGACGGAAACCCCTGAAATTCAGCTAAGTGGGGGAGACAATAGCAGAGTGGTAATATTACTGGAAATCCAGAGACTCAGACTAATGGGACACGGGTTCAAATCTCAGCCTGGCTCAAATTCATTTGATTGGATTGGATTGGATTTGATTTATTATTGTCACATGTATTAGCACGCAGTGAAAAGTATTATTTCTTGTGTGCTATACAGACTAAGCATACCGTTCATAGAGAAGGAAAGGAGAGAATGCAGAATGTAGTGTTACAGTCATAGCTAGGGTGCAGAGAAAGATCAACGTTCTGCAAGGTAGGTCCATTCAAAAGTCTGACAGCAGCAGGGAAGAAGCTGTTCTTGAGTCGGTTGGTATGTGACATCAGACTTGTATTTTTTTCCCGACGGCAGAAGGTGGAAGAGAGAATGTCCGGGGTGTGTGGGGTCCTTAATTATGCTGGCTGCTTTGCCGAGGCAGCTGGAAGTGTAGACAGAGTCAATGGATGGGAGGCTGGTTTGTGTGATGGATTGGGCTACATTCACGACATTTTGTAGTTTCTGTGGTCTTGGGTAGAGCAGGAGCCACACCAAGCTGTGATACAACCAGAAAGGATGCTTTCTATGGTGCTTCTGTAAAAGTTGGTGAGAGTCATAGCTGACATGCCAAATTTCCTCAGTCTTCTGAGAAAGTAGAGGCGTTGGTAACTATAGTGTCAGCATGGGAGGACCAGGACAGGTTGTTGGTGATCTGGACACCTAAAAACTTGAAGCTCTCGACCTTTTCTACTTCATCCCCGTTGATGTAGACAGGGGCATGTTCTCCTTTATGCTTCCTGAAGTCGATGACAATCTCCTTCGTTTTATTGACATTGAGGGAGAGATTATTGTTGCCGCACCAGTTCACCAGATTCTCTATCTCATTCCTGTACTCTGTCTCGTCATTGTTTGAGATCCGACCCACTGCGGTGGTGTCGTCAGCAAACTTGAAAATCGAATTGGAGGGGAATTTGACCACACAGTCATAGGTGTATAAGGAGTATAGTAGGGGGCTGAGAACACAGTGTTGTGGGGCACTGGTGTTAAGGATGATCGTGGAGGAGGTGTTGTTGCCTACCCTTACTGATGGTGGTCTGTGCATTAGGAAGTTCAGGATCCAGTCACAGAGGGAGGTGCCGAGGCCCAGGCCACTGTGTTTGGAGATGAGTTTCGTGGGAATAATGGTGTTGAAGGCTGAGCAATTAGTCAATAAATAGGAGTCTGATGTAGGTGTCTTTGTTATCTAGGTGTTCCAGGGTTGAGAGCAGGGCCAGGGAAATGGCATCTGCCGTGGACCTGTTGTGGCAGTAGGTAAACTGTAGTGGATCCAGGAAGTCCGGGAGGCTGGAATTGATTCGTGCCATGACTAACCTGTTGAAGCACTTCATAATGATGGATGTCAGAGCCACCATTATTCAATGAATAAATCTGGAATATAAAGCTAGTCTCAGTAATGGTGACCATAAAAGCTGTCGTCGATTGTTATAAAAATCCATCTGGTTCACTAACGTCCTTTAGGGAAGAAAATCTGCCGTCCTTACCCGATCTGGCCTACATGTGACTCTGGAGCCACAGCAATGTGGTTGACTCTTAACTGCCCTCTGAAATGGCCTAGCGAGCCATTCTGTAATTAGGGATGGGGCAACAACTTGCCAGTGACACCCACATCCCCATGAAAGAGTAAAGAGTAAAGGAGAATAATAAGATTACCAAGCTTCAGTAACAATACAATCAGAAACAATGCAACATCATTGAAAACTTTCGCTTGTATCTCTGTGAAATCAACGTAAAAGAATAACCACACTCGAGTACCAGAATGCCAACTAGCATCTGAAAGGGAAAGGTCTCTGGTTCACTGATGTTGATCAGAATTGCAGATTACAGAAAACTTTAATTCGTGACATGGGTAATAACCTAAACCAGTCCTTCTCAAACTTTCGTAACCCCGTGACAGATAGGGAAGGCAATAGACCCCAGGGAGCAGCAACCTGTCCTCTCCCACCCATTTGCACTTGCCACCGCAAATAAACTCATTGGAATTAATGGGAACATATGGAAAATATAAATATTTTGCTGCTCTGGCAGAAACAACAGTAGAGACATTTTGATGTTATAAATATTAATATTGTAAGAGAACATGTTTGTTTAAAACATTAATAATAAAAGTTATAGAATCCCTACAGTGCAGAAGGAGGCCATTCAGCCCATCGAGCCTGCACCAACCACAATCCCACCAAGGTCCTATCCCCTTAACTCCATGTATTTGTCCTACTAATCTCCGGGTGCTCCGGTTTCCTCCCACAGTCCAAAGATGTGCGGGTTAGGTTGATTGGCCATGCTAAAATTGCCCCTTAGTGTCCTGAGATGCGTAGGTTAGAGGGATTAGCCGGTAAATGTGCAGGGATATGGGGGTAGGGCCTGGGTGGGATTGTGGTCGGTGCAGACTCGATGGGCCAAATGGCCTGTTTCTGCACTGTAGGGTTTCTATGATTTCTATGACACAAAGTGACAATTTAGCATGGCCAATCAACCTAACCCGAACATCTTTGGACTGTGGGAGGAAACCGGAGCACCCGGAGGAAACCCATACAGATACGGGGAGAATGTGCAAACTCCACACAGACAGTGACCCAAGCTGGGAATTGAACCTGCGTCCCTGGCGCTGTGAGGCAGCAGTGCTAACCACTGTGCCACCATGTCAGTCAAGCTGGTGGGTGTGGTTAGAGAAACCAAAACCAAGCAGTTGGCAGTATGCAAAAGCAGACGTATCCTGGTCACAGGTAGCACCTGCTGTGTGTCATCTCTGCATATCTCCAAGGCACAAAGCACTGCCGCTGCCATTGAGCCCATTTTAGATCCACTTTGCCACTTCTCCTTGGATGCCATGGGTTTTTACCCTCCTGATAATCGCAAAGAAGTCAACACCAAATAATTAACTGAATGAATCTGATCCAATCTCACAGCCTGACAATTAGAGAGTGAGAGGAAACAGATGTTGTCAGTTTAGTCAGCTGACAGTTCCAGTTTCTTTCACATGAATGAAAACATTGTGAATTAAGGGTGAGGGGGAATAGGGATCGGAACAGAATCGCATCAACCGGATTGAGTCTGATGAATGTGTGTATTGATAGAAATTACACAGAGACTTCCAGTGGGCTAGGGAAATAGTGGAATGGTAATGTGTTGTAAGAATGGAATACATTCAAGTGATTCAGATGACATCAAAAGCAGCAAGAACTTTGGTCTCATGATTTGTTAATTTAATCTGGACAAAATGATGTTTCAGCTCACGGCACGGTGGCCCAGTGGTTAGCACTGCTGCCTCACAGCTCCAGGGACCTGGGTTCAATTCTGGCCTCAGGTCACTGTCTGTGTGGAGTCTGCACGTTCTCCCCGTGTCTGCGTGGGTTTCCTCTTGGTGCTCTGGTTGCCTGCTCAGGTGGATGTAAAAGGCCCTAGGGCACTAATCTGAAGAAGAGGGGGGGAGCTGTCTCCATTGTCCTGGCCAATATTTATTGGAGTCTGCACGTTCACCCTGTGTCTGCGTGAGTTTCCACTGGGTGCTCCAGTTTCCTCCCAAAGATGTGCGGGTTAGGTTGATTGGCCATGCTAAATTGACCCTAGTGTCAGGGGGATTAGAAGGGTAAATGTGTGGGGTTACGTGAATAGGGACTGGGTGGGATTGTGGGTCAGTGCAGACTCGATGGGCCGGATGGCCTCCTTCTCAACTGTAGAGATTCTATGAACCCGTAATTTACAGCAACCCCATTCTGCATCGGCGGCTGAACTTGGCGATCGGTACTCAATTCATTGCAATTGACTCCCGCTCATTTTCACTCTCAATGTAATGACATAGCAACTTCATATTTGTTATTCTAACGATGGAAAATAGAATGGCTGTCGAATACTATCCAACAATAGGTTTCAACCCATAAATAAATTGAAGCTTTGTATATTTTTCTGGCTTAGCTTTACAATAAAATGCTCTTGAGAGATTCGTAGCTTTGAATGTTCCTAATGGTCTATTCGGGTAATCGTGGAAACGCTCTCACTGCCGATATAAACTGATGCACCAGCTCCTCACTGGTCAGTTTGTCATATTGTAATTAGTTGACTCCATCATGTCAAGTTAGACTGCTGAAGTCTTGCTTCAGTGTCCAAAGATGTGCAGGTTAGGTGGATTAGCCATGGTAAATGTGCAGGGTTGCGGGGGTGGGTGGGCCTGGTTAAGATGCTCTTTCGGAGAGTTGATGCAGACTCAATGGGCTGAATGGCCTCCTTCTACACTGTAAGGATTCTATATTAGTTCTTGTCAGAGTCTGCTGCAAGCAAACCTGAAACCTGCACCATTCACAGCGACCCAAGGGTTCATAAAACAAGAGTCAGTCTATTGCTTGTGCTAATGAAGGAAATCACACTTGGTCTCATCAATCATTCCAAATCCCCTGGATATAGCCAAGTGTCCCTGTAATCTCATTGCTCTGGTTTTACACGTGTAAAATTGATGCGACAAGGTTCAATTAATATTCCTTTAATTTGAATGGCTAGCAATGATCATCATTGGTGTATAAACCACTGAAGATTTACATTCAACAGCAATTACATTGGCGTAAATTGATGATTTGCTTATAGTAAAATCTAAATGAGTATTTAGATATCTTTGTGATCAAATTGTTTGAGTTATAAAGCTGGTTAATATCACATCACTAGCTTGTCACTGTTCACATTAGATTCTCATCTATTCTCTCTGCCATTGCCATGACATTATGGCTTGTGTTCCATGTTTCGGAATCTTTATCTGAGTGCTCAGTTGAGCAAAACTCTTCCCCCTTTCCCTTTTGTTGCTGTTAATAGCTCCCCCTGCTGTCTTATTCCACTCATATCTTTTGCCAAATGCCAAGAATGAGTGAACTAACACTTTTAATGTCCTCACGCCGTCCTAAACTACTTCATAGAATTGCCTTCGAAATGTAACCACCATTACCACATGGGCGAACATTGCAGGTATTTGGCACATACACAAGGAGATAAATTACGTTTTAAAAATTCATTCATGGGACATGGGCATCTCTGGCTAGGCCAGCATTTATTGCCCATCCCTCGTTACCCTTGAGAAGGTGGTGGTGAGCTGCCTTCTTGAATCACTGCGGTCCCTGTGCTGTGGATTGATCCACAATGTCGTTAGGGAGGGAATTCCAGGATTTTGACCCGGCGACTGCGAAGAAACAGCGATATATTTCCAAGTCGGGATGGTGAGTGGCTTGGAAGGGCACTTGCAGGTGGTGGTGTTCCCATGTATCTGCTGCCTTTGCTCTTCTAGATGGAAGTGGTCGTGGGTTTGGAAGGTGCTGTCTTAGGATCTTTGGTGAATTGCTGCAGTGCATCTTGTAGATAGTACACACTGCTGCTACTGAGCGTCGTGGTGGAGGGAGTGAATGTTTGTGGATGTGCTGCCAATCAAGTGGACTTCTTTGTCCTGGATGGTGTCAAGCTTCTTGAGTGTTGTTGGAGCTGCACCCATCCAGGCAAGTGTGGAGTATTCCATCACACTCCTGAGTTGTGCCTTGTAGATGGTGGACAGACTCTGGGGAGTCAGGAGGTGATTTTGATCCCAGAATAGCTAGTAGATATTTATGATCTGTTATGAGCGTGAAGTTTCTACTGAAGCTGTTGAAACCTTTATTGAAGCCATGAATGTATTGACATCTCTCACTGCGACAATGGGTAATGAGGGACTTTCCCTTACGTTGCACTCCTGCATGTTTCTAACACCTCTCCAGAGCTGATTTTCACTGAACTCTACTCTGTTAGATTCCCATCACTGAGTTGGCTCTTGTATGTGCCTCCATTCATCATGGAGCAATCCACAGCTGTACCAATGTGCCTGTTGATGTATTGCTGATTTAGCAACATCTTTGTGGAAGTCTGTGTCATTTGAGTGATTGATAGTGGGATAAATACCGCACAGGCCTAACCCTTCTTTGGTTAGAACACTGGGTTCACTGCAAGATTGTAAACTCCACCTTTGTTACATCAATAGGGCAGCACGGTGGCACAGTGGTTAGCACTGCTATCTCACAGTGCCAGGGACCAGGGTTCGATTCCTGGCTTGGGTCACTGTCTGTGTGAAATTTGCACATTCTCCCCGTGTCTGTGTGGGTTTCCCCCGGGTGTTCCGGTTTTCTCCCACAGTCTGAAACACATGCTGGTTAGGTGCATTGACCCGAACAAGCGCTGGAGTGTGGCGATTAGGGGAATTTTACAGTAACTTCATTGCAGTGTCAATATAAGCTTTACTTGTGACTAATATAAATAAATAAATCACTGCTTTCCGTGGCCATGAGAAAGAGTTATTTTCCTGCTTTGCCCTTCGCTCAGCAAGTAGTTGCAATATGGCCTTTTGTTTGGCATTAAAGAGTTTGGCATGTCTGGACTAACATGCCTTTGGCCATGTGGTTTGATAACACATCACTAAACTGCCAACACCTGCACCTCTTCTAACTGTGTCTCCCCATTTTAGGTGTGAGGAAAGCCTCCCAAGTGGACAGAAGCCATAATGGTCACTCGCAGAGGAAGAAATTCCTGAGTATTCTTTGGTGCCATCTTCATTCTTTCATCCACCCATCCACACACAAATATGTCTCACGATGCACAGTCTAAGAATGTGTCAGACATGCAATCGAGTGAGAAATTCTTCAGTGTTGCAATGCACTCATCGACTGTTCCACCACTTTGCTCATTTCTGGTTCCAAATTTACAGCTTTCTGCTCTGTCTCGTGGTTTCGGATTAAAATATCCCTCCAACTTGGTGGGGATTGTTTTGACTGGTGTATCTGACTTTGTTATCCGACTGTAAGCTTAAACCTCTTTCCAGGTAAACAAAGGACAGGAGTTGACTCAAATTCACTTAAATGAACTTTTGTTTACTTAACACTTTAGGTACCAAACTCAAACTTACAACAGTTGCAATACAACACATACACTTTCACTCTTAACATTAACTCTTGACCATTAAACTGAAACTATTAACTCTTGAACTGAAAACAGACACTACCCCGGTTTTTGTGTGAACTGGCCAGGTTCGTTCCCAATATCGATTCCTTATCGTGGTTGTTTTCTCTGATAATGTTCCTTCAGGGCACACTTGTGATGGTTGCTCTTGAGCCATCACTGGAGACAAAGATTGAAACAAACCTCTTTATCCCCAAACTTTACCAATCTTCCAGAAAGTTCTCTGGTACTCAGCCAATGATATTATTGTAAACCAATCACATTGTTCGATTACAGTCCATAAGTTACTCGTAAACAATTGTATAATTCACATCCCAAACTGCACGTCGGTCACACAGCCTCAATCATATATGGACATGGCGAGAGATCTTGGTGCTAAGAAGTCTAGCATAACCAAAACAACTATCCATATTTGGTCAACACAGGAAGCGTCAGGTCACAGTCCACATGACAGGTCATGACTTGCAGCAATCTTCTAATTTGCATCTGTGTTTAATTATAACTTGATCAAAGTTCCCAACATGTTTGACTTTCAGTCACAGTTGCCAATATTTCCATTGCTGTTATTGTTAGGGGTGGCACAGTGGGTTAGCACTGCTGCCTCACAGCACCAAGGACCCGGGTTCGATTCCCAATTTGGATCACTGTCCGTGTGGAGTTTGCACATCCTCCCCCTGTGGCTGCGTGGGTTTCCTCTGGGTGCTCCGGTTTCCTCCCACAGTCCGAAAGACGTGCTGGATAGGTGCATTGGGCATGCTAAACTCTCCCTCAGTGTACCCAAACAGGCTGGAGTGTGGCAACTAGGAGATTTTCACAGTAACTTAATTGCAGTGTTAATATAAGCCTACTTGTGACACTAATAAATAAACTTTCAGCTTTTGCAATCAGTGTTGTAGTTGGCCCTCTGACCACACCCTGTCGGGAGCAAAAATGTTTATTAGTGTGTCACACACGTCTGGGCCAATGTCCAAAAGCAAAATTATTTTCTGGTCCTCAGGAATTGCCTTACTCCAAGTCTGGACCTCTTAACTTTCACCTTCAAGTTCCAAAGTATTACCAGTTCTGAAGAAAAAACAGGTCTATGTTTTCAATATACAAACTAAATGGTTCTCCAGCCTTCTCATCTGTTTCTAACCTTCAGTATCCAATGGGCAAATTCAGCAGGGACGCAGAAAAACATTTACCCCGACCAGTGGGTGGTTGAAAATGTCCTCTTAACCAGATGAAGCATTTTAATTGGATGCACATTAGGACCCTGCAGCCATCCGTTCACCAGAGGAGAGAGTTCCAAACTCTGATAAATGTTCTTCTATCGTTGTATACACACGTTCTTGCTTTGTCAGTGATCTCCATTTGGAAAATACTCGTAAGAGTTGTTCTTTGAATCCCTGCCCCCCGCTCTTCCCCCCACCTCCCTCCCAACTCCATCCCCTCCCCCACACTTCAATTCTATCTGCTGAAGAATTCTGTTAATTATTGGAGACCTCTTGCTGCTTTGGTCTTGGCTGGGTTCTGCCACAGCCTCCAGAGGACTGGGACAAAAGGCTCACAGCAGCAACAGCGCAGCACCAATCACTCTCACACTTCCAGTCCATGATAGGGCAGGTCATTTCCTGGACATGAAGAAAAACATACCCGTGTGCAATCAAACTTTCCAGGCTGCTTGATCAATCCTGGATAAAAGCAAATTACTGCGGATGCTGGAAACTGAAACCAGAAGGGAAAACACTGGAAAATCTCAGCAGGTCCGGCAGCATCTGTAAGGAGAGATAAGAGCTGGTGTTTCGAGTCCAGATGACCTTTTGTCAAAGCTCTAGCTTTGGATCAATCCTGGATCTGGTGACTTCAGCACATCCATCCTTGTCGCCAATTTTGTGGCATGTCACAAGTGAAGATGGACATGAACCATAACCAAATCACAAAAGTATGTTTATTGCGCCATCAGTACTGTGCATGTTCCGAGGTCATATCACATCATTGTAATCTATAGACATATTACAGTCTTGTGTCTGAAGTGGGAACAGTATACAAAAAAGGGTGAAATATTTTGTTAAATCATAGCATGGTTGTACAACAGGGGCGGCACGGTGGCATAGTGGTTAGCATTGCTGCCTCACAACGCCAGGGACGCAGGTTCGATTCCTGGCTCAGTTCACTCTCTGTGCGGAGTCTGCACCTTCTCCCCGTGTCTGCATGGGTTTCCTCAGGGTGCTCTGGTTTCCTCCCACAGTCCAAAGACGTGCAGAATTACCCCTTAGTGTCAGTGGGGCTAGCTAGAGTAAATGCATGGGGTTATGGGGATAGGGCCTGGGTGGGATTGTAGTCGGTGCAGATTCAATGGGCTGAATGACCTCCTTCTGCACTGGAGGAATCCATGCCAGTCATCGAGCCCTATGCCATTTCTCTGCCAAGCAATTTAATTAGTTTCACTTCCTCATCCTTTCCCCATAATTCTGGGAGCATTCTGGAAGGGAGGCTGTGTGTCCATGATTAATTAAATTGGGGGAAGGTTGATAAAGGCAGCTGGTCTGTGAGAGCTGAGAGATAAAGAAAATACAAGATGCATGCATTTGTAATGAGAGGCAATGGTAAAGTGGATTTACAAGTAAACAGATTGAGTTTTAAAAATATGCATTAAGAGATAGATAGGAACTTGGCTTTTTAGCTGTTAAATTTCAAAGGGGAGCCTGAGATTTTTTTTCCAATTTAAAGATCGCACAAGTCAAAAAGGGAATGTCATTAAATTTCATTTGACCCAAAAGTGGAGGCAATAGGGAAACATGAACAATTTTATATTTTGGAAAAGTTGAAGTGCTGAGAATGATGAATTGTGAGATGAAAGGGTAAAGGGTATTTAAGATGCTGAGCTGAATTGTGTTGCTATGGGGTGGGGGATATGTCCTGAGACCAGCTCTGGGCTGAGAGCAGGGATTAACTCTGAAACAGCTATTCCAGTGCGATCAGGAAAGTCTTTGCTTTGAAAAACGTGTTTCTGAACTTTTTTCAATTACCACAGCAGAGTGCAAGGGCAGTAACAGTTCTGCTTTGGGGTAATATCACTGGGTTCTTATATTTTTAACTATAAGGGAGTTGCTGCCAAAACATTTACTTGTGTGTTCTGACCAAGTGGTTTTTTTTGGTGGTGATGGTGGTGCCGGGGGGGGGGGGGGGGGGGGTGATATTTCGTAAGACAGTTTTAACTGTATAATTTTAATCTTGTGTGCTTAAGGTTTTTCTCTTTTTGTTAATAAAACTTTTAGAGTTCCATGCTTTTGAGATCGATGTAGTTTGAAAATGAGGAGAAATCGAAGAGCAAGGTTATGTTCATGAAGACAAGTTTCCCTCTGGGATTTCTCTTGCTCAGCAGATAACTTCTGCCATGGTTGGAACACTTTTGAAGGCCACAATTGAACGCATCTCCAGTACATTCTCAGGCAATGCATTCCAGACTCTAACCATGCACTGAGTAAAACAGGTTGCCTTTGGCTCCTCTGCCAATCAACTTCAATTGGGCTTCTCTGGTTCTCAACCCCAATGCCAATGGGAACAATTTCCAGCTATCCATTCTGTCCAGGCCTCTCACGTTTTTGAACATTTTCACCAAATTGCCTCTTAACCTTCCCTTTTCTCCAGAGCAGAACCTCAGGTTCCCCAGTCTATCTGGGTATCTGAAGTCCCATGAACTTGGACTCCTACTTGTACAACCTTCACATTATTTCTAAATTGGTAACCCAGAATTGGTTGCAATCCTTCAGTTTAGGCTCACTCAATATTTTACAAAAGGTCAACATAACTTTCTTGCTTTTCTATTCTGTGCTTCTATTTATAAAGCTCAAGACCATATCTACATTTTTAATCACATTCACAACCTGCCCTGCCATCATCAATAATGTATGCACATTTCTATTCTATTCCTGCCAACTCTTTAGAATGGTACTCTTATATCTTCTCTCTTTATTTTTGCTACCAAAATATATCAAGCCACATTTCTGTGTTAAATTTCATCTGCCCATTCCACCAGCCTGTGTCTTTTTGAAGTCCATCACTATCCTCCTTACAGATCACAATACTTCTAGGTTTTACATCATCTGCAAAGTACACAGGCCGTTTCTTTTAAAATTCATTTAAGTTTTGATGTTGAGTGCAAACAAAGTTGGTTACCTCTAGCCTTTCAACACTTAGGATCAGATTTTTACAGCACAGAAGGTTATTATGCTTAAGCCATCTCTTTGAAAGAGATATCCAATCATATCTCTGTCCTATTGACCAGAAAATCTTCCATATCATGTATTTACACTTTATAAAAGTTATCAAAGTCAGCGTGAAAAAACAAAGGGGAAATCATGCCTGACGAATCTATTGGAATTCTCTGAGGATGTAACCAGTTGAGTTGACCGAGGAGAACTAGTGGATGCGGTTTAGTTAGACTTTCAGATGACTTCCCACAAGGTCTCACATAACAGACTACCGTGTAAAGATAATGTCTTGAGATGGATAGAAAGTTGGTTAGCAGATAGGAAGCAAAGAGTTGGCATAAATGGGTCTTTTTTAAATTGGCAGTCAATGACTTGTAGGGTTCCGCAGGGATCTGTGCTAAAACCCCAAATGTTCACATATTAAGAAGGAACAGGCAGCACAGTGGCACAATGGTCAGCACTGCTGCCTCTCAGTGCCAGGTATGATTCAGGCTTCGGGTCACTGCCTGTGTGCAGTTTGTACATTCTCCCTATATTTGGGTTTCATTAGGATAGAAGAATCAGGATATTGAATATGATCAGCCATGATACTCCCATATGGAAGAGAATAAGACATCAATCACTAAGATCTTAATACAAGCTAGGGTTTATGATGAATTGGGTAATACAAACATTGCTTTTACTGCAGGTTATAATATAAAATTAAGTGAAAAATGTCAAGGCAAATGTTAACGGACTCCAAAAACATGGTGATGTTTGAAGGAATGGGCATCTTTCAAACAACTTGGTAACATTTCAAACATTAGTGGAAAAACCTTAATTTGCAATAGAGAGGGTTGTAGTGACTCTCGAACTAGCAACCCGACTCCTGTGGATCTGTGGAGATTTTTCTCAGGGTCCACAAAATAATCTGAAGAGTGAGATTCTGAGACCGAGGGCAGAAAACTATTCAACATTATTGGGTGCATCAAGAAAATTAACAAAGCTGCTTTTATCTTCTTATGGTCATTCATTAAAGTTAGTGAAGGAGTGACAGCAAAGGCAGGCTGGTGTGAGGTAGAAGTAGTGTGCATCCTCCATACAAGAATGTGTACATGGAGAAGCAAACACAGAGTGCAAAGATAATTTACAATGTGAATAAATCATTGGGCTCTTGATTTCTGCTGACTGCATTGAACACTGGAACTGAATTCAATGACCTAGTTTGGAAGTGTCAGCGAGCACAGTGGTATTATTTACAGCACCTATTATTTTCATTGATCTGATAAATTCAGCGAGCATTCATTACTAATCTATTCGGAAAAGTCCTTCAACCAAAAACGTTGAGAACCGCTGGTTTAAATGACTAAACAGTGCTAATAGTACTGGTGGGCATATTGCCAGAAAAACCCATTGTCAACACAAGATTCAGTGGTTGTTGACAGCAATGGAGCTGCTGATTATCAGAGCAGCGCTGAATTGAATCCCTTATGTAGAACTACTAAACTGGTGTAAACAGAAGGAGGAACCAGGCACAATTGGAACAAAGTCCTCAACGTGGAGCTGGCTGACAGACTTTTACATACATCATGTGAAAAGGTGAATCATATTCATTTCCCCTTGCTACCCATCTATGGAATAATATATGGGCCTTCATTTTCAGGTGAATAAACACAACTTGTTTAAAAGTCTTAAGATTTCCATTAAGTGCCCACACAATCTAAGAAAATAAACTCAACCATATTTTTGTCTCATGTGACATTCAGGGTAGCTTTCACTGAAGTCCCCATGCTTCCACTAATCCACCTTTCCCAGTAGATTCTAGGTAGACATACCTTAAAACCTAAAACTTTGGGAAATCAACTCCCCAATGCCATATTAGAAATATATATATATAGATGTCCAATTAAAAACCTTTGCTTAAAGGTATAGATCTGGTTCAATGTAACTCAGATACACAAGTTATCAAAAGCATGAATCCCACTTGTAAAACACCAATTTGCCTGACCTTACCTTGAGTTTCAATGTTGATCGTGATTTTTGTCATTCTTTGCAGATAATGTTCAGGTAAGTAACACAAATTAATCCAAATCCCCTGAAATTAAATCTAACCAGGTTTGTGGGAAAACAATGAGTGGAACCCAAGCAGATTTAAATATTTATCATTTATTATGTTATGCTTCCCCAGTGCTTTGGGAGAGAAATAAAAGCATCTTCCAATGGTGAAATCTCTCTAGTCACGTTCCTTCCATGAAATCTATAAAAAGTGAGACTTACACAGCGCCCTAGCTATAAAAGTACCAAGTTAACAGCTACAACTATCCACAAGTTATTGCTTTAAAAATTCTTGAAATTATAATACAGTTTAATTTGGTTAATTTGTAACACAGATCTTTGTTTTAATTGTCTTTATTAAAAAAACACTTAAATATTCATAACCTCATGCCATGCTTCATGATTCCATACAGAATCAACATATTTCAAGTTGAGCTGATCACAGGGAATGAAAAACACAACAAGCAACAGTCAGAACTTTCTAAAAGGAACTAAACAGACAGATCTAGTCAGATAACAGACTTTCATCTCAATATTTAATAGATGGTGCTGCATTAGTCAAAATGAAAGTACAGGCAGCAAGGTCCGAAGTAAACCATCGGAGCCTCAATCTTATCACCTGATGCAATTAAAGTTTCAATTGGAGACATGAGCAATACACAGTAGCCAACAAGTTACTCTGATACTACCCAGATGTTCTTCAGTTTTTGAATGCGAGTGAGAACGTTAGAGAAGCTAACTGAATTACAGAAGTTTAACTGGTTCTAGAAGTGTCAGTGCGAATGTCACAAGTGCACAACAGTTCAGTATTTGTTGTTAATGCAGTCCAGAAGCCTATATACAGAAATGAATTATGTCACAATACATAGTTATTCACTGTATTGTACATAAACCAAAAAAAATTATACATACTAGGTCAATGGGAGGCCAATAGCTAGGAAGAGGCCGATGTCAAACTTCATGATTGCACCGTTATTATAGACTATTTATTTACGACTGCTTTTTATTCGTTCCAGTCTTTTCTTCAGATCATCGAGGTTAGCTGCCGAAGTCGTGTTGCTGTTGGTCTGCACCGGTGGGTGGTGAGATTCCGGTTCTTGGTTATATTCTCGGGAATCTCGAAGGTGAGCGAGTTTATTGTGTAGCAGCTCAGAGGATGATGCAACTGTGGGTACTGTGGGTTTGGACAGAAGTGAGGTTGCAGGCTGTCTTTCTTCAAGCTGTATCAAGATGGAAAAAGATGGTAGTCAGTTAGTGCCATTCTGGGATACACGAAAACAGAAACTCTAAACTAGCAAATTACATTTTTGATGGGGAAGTGTAGCAATTACATTTTACAATAAATCCCAAAGCTGAAAGCACAGCTGTTCTTGAGCACAACTCCTTCATCAGTGCCTGTGATTTTGCTGGAGCCCAGAGTTTTTTGCTGTATATGGTGCATTAGGGAATTTTGTATCATCACATGGACTGAGTCAAATTGACTGAACGTTACATTTGGGGATCTCAAGGAAGATGGTGAAACAAATCATCCACCATGCACTTTTGGTTAAAGATGATTGCTAACACTTTAGCCTCGTTTTTTGTGATGACATGCTGGACTCTACCATTGTGCAAGGTGGGGGGTATTTGTCGAGCCTCTTCCCGTTATTTAATCACCCAGCAGTCATGATAGCATCTGGCAGGACTGTAGAGCTTTGATCTGATCCATTGGTGATGGGATCACTTAGCTGCATCTTGTTTTTACAACAATCGATGATAGCGTCCATGATCCAGACTTATTAGTTGAATTTCAATTCCACCTGGGCTGCTGTGACTGTACAGCACCTTAGGCCTGTGCTGTAGCTTAACCAGTTTGACAGCTCATTTTTATATACCTGATGCTTCTCCTGACATGCTCTTCTACACTCTGTTGAACGAGGGATGACCCCTGGATGTTTGATGTCAAAGTGAGGGATTTGACACACAGATTGAGATAGAATATAATTCTGCTGATTCCATAGCTCATCGTCTAGTTGTGAGCTGCTGGATCTGTTCAGAATCCATCCCATTCAGAATGGTGGTGATGCCACACAATGTGGAGCAGGTCCTCCGTATGAACATGGAACTTCGCTTCCACAAGGATCATATGATAATCACCCCTAACAATGCTGGCATGGAAGTTGTATAGGCAACAGGAGGTTAAGTCAGTTTTGCCCTCCATCCCCGGTGATCTTTCTGCCAGATATGTTCTTCAGGACTCACCTAGCTTGGACAGTGCTAGCATGCCACTCGATGATGGAAGGCTAAAAAGAGTCACAAAAAGTCATTGGCCAGCAGGATCAAGGAAAATCCTGCTTTTTATACATATATAAAGAGCAAGAGGATAGCCAGGGAGAGGGTTGGCCCACTCAAGGACAGGGGAGGGAATCTATGCGTGGAGCCAGAGGAAATGGGCGAGGTATTAAATGAGTACTTTGCGCCAGTATTCACCAAAGAGAAGGACTTGGTGGAAGATGAGTCTGGGAAAGGGTGTGTAGATAGTTTGAGTCATGCTGAGATCAAAAAGGAGGTGGTATTGGGGTTCTTGAGAAACATTAAGGTAGACAAGTCCCCAGTGCCTGATGGGATATACCCCAGAACACAGAGGCAAGGGAGAAAATTGCTGGGGCCTTGAGAAATATTTGTATCCTCACTGGCTACAGGGAAGGTCCCAGAAGATTGGAGAATAGTCAATGTTGTTCCTTTGTGTAAGAAAGGTAGCAAGAATAATCCAGTTAATTACAGGCCAGTGTGCCTTACGTCAGTTGTAGGGAAAGTATTGAAGCGGATTCTTTGAGACAGGATTTACTCCCACTTGGAAATAACCGGACGTATTAGCGAGAGGCAACATGGTTTTGTGTAGGGGAGGTCATGTCTCACGAACTTGATCGAGTTTTTCCAGGAAGTGACGAAGATGATTGATGAGGGTAGGGCAGTGGATGTTGTCTACATGGGTTTCAGTAAGGCCTTTGACAAGGTCTCTCATGGCAGACTGGTGCACAAGATAAAGTCGCACGGGATCAGAGGTGAGCTGGCAAGGTGGATACAGAACTGGCTCGGTCATAGAAGAGAGAGGGTAGCAGTGGAAGGGTACGTTTCTGAATGGAGAGCTGTGACAAGTGGCGTTCTTCAGGGATCACTGCTGGGACCTTTGCTGTTTGTAATATATATTAATGATTTGGAGGAAAATGTAACTGGTTTGATTAGTAAGTTTGTGGATGACACCAAGATTGGTGGATTTGTGGATAGCAATGAAGACCATCAGAGGATACAGCAGGATATAGCTCAGTTGGAGACTTGGGCAGAGGGATGGCAGATGGAGTTTAATCCGGACAAATGTGAGGTAATACATTTTGGAAGGTCTAGTACAGATAAGAAATACACAGTAAATGGCAGAGGGATCTGGGTGTATAGGCACACAGGTCACTGAAAGTGGCAATGCAGGTGGAGAAGGTAGTCAAGAAGGCATACGGCATGCTTGCCTTCATTGGCCAGGGCATTGAGTTAAAAATTGTCAAGTCATGTTGCAGCTTTATGGAACCTTAGTTATGCCGCACTTGGAATATAGTGTTCAATTCTGGTCGCCACACTACCAGAAAAATGTGGAGGCTTTGGAGAGGGTGCAGAAAAGATTTAATCAGGATGCTGCCTGGTATGGAGGGCATTAGCTATGAGGAGAGGTTGGAAAAACTTGGGTTTGTTCTCACTGGAACGACAGACGTTGAGGGGCGACCTGATAGAAGTCTACAAGTTTTATGAGGGGCATGGGCTGAGTGGATATTCAGAAGCTTTTTCCCAGGGTGGAAGTCAATTACTAGGGGGCATAGGTTTAAGGTGCAAGATTTAAAAGGAGATGTACGAGGCAAGTTTTTTTTTGAAAGAGAAAGTAGTGGGTGCCTGGAACCCGCTGCCGGGGGAGGTAGTGGAAGCAGATACAATAGTGACTTTTAAGGGGCGTCTTGACAAATACATGAGTAGGATGGGAATTGAGGGATATGCTCCCCGGAAGGGACCATATCTTGTGAAAAGGAAGAGGGAAGCTTATGTAGGGATGAGGAAACAAGGTTCAGATGGCTCGATTGAGGGTTACAAGTTAGCAAGGAATGAGCTGAAAAAGGGGCTCAGGAGAGCGAGGAGGGGACACGAGAAGTCCTTGGCGGGTCGGATCAAGGAAAACCCCAAGGCTTTTTACTCTTATGTGAGGAATAAAAGAATGACCAGGGTGAGGTTAGGGCCGGTCAAGGACAGGAGTGGGAACTTGCATATGGAGTCAGTAGAGATAGGCGAGGTGATGAATGAATACTTTTCTTCAGTGTTCACCAAGGAGAGGGGCCATGTTTTTGAGGAAGAGAAGGTGTTACAGGCTAATAGGTTGGAGGAAATAGATGTTCGGAGGATGTCCTGGCAGTTTTGAATAAACTGAAGGTCGATAAGTCCCCTCGGCCTGATGAAATGTATCCTAGGATTCTTTGGGAGGCAAGGGATGAGATTGCAGAGCCTTTGGCTTTGATCTTTGGGTCCCCGCTGTCCACGGGGAGCCAGAGGACTGGAGAATGGCGAATGTTGTTCCTCTGTTTAAGAAAGGGAATAGAAATTACCCTGGTAATTATAGACCGGTTAGTCTTACTTCGGTGGTTGGTAAATTGTTGGAAAAGGTCCTTAGAGATGAGATTTACGACCATTTAGAAAGATGCGGATTAATCCGGGATAGTCAGCACGGATTTGTGAAGGGCAAGTCGTGCCTCACAAATTTGATAGAATTTTTTGAGGAGGTAACTAGGTGTGTTGATGAAGGTAGGGCAGTTGATGTCATATACATGGATTTTAGTAAGGCGTTTGATAAGGTCCCCCATGGTCGGCTTATGATGAAAGTGAGGAGGTGTGGGATAGAGGGAAAGTTGGCCGATTGGATAGGTAACTGGCTGTCTGATCGAAGACAGAGGGTGGTGGTCGATGGAAAATTTTCGGATTGGAGGCAGGTTGCTAGCGGAGTGCCGCAGGGATCAGTGCTTGGTCCTCTGCTCTTTGTGATTTTTATTAATGACTTAGAGGAGGGGGCTGAAGGGTGGAGCAGTAAATTTGCTGATGACACCAAGATTGGTGGAGTAGTGGAGGGCTGTTGTAGGCTGCAAAGAGACATAGATAGGATGCAAAGCTGGGCTGAAAAATGGCAAATGGAGTTTAACCCTGATAAATGTGAGGCGATTCATTTTGGTAGGACTAATTTAAATGTGGATTACAGGGTCAAAGGTAGGGTCCTGAAGACTGTGGAGGAACAGAGAGATCTTGGGGTTCATATCCACAGATCTCTAAAGGTTGCCACTCAAGTGGATAGAGCTGTGAAGAAGGCCTATAGTGTGTTAGCTTTTATTAACAGGGGGCTGGAGTTTAAGAGCCGTGGGGTTATGCTGCAGCTGTACAGGACCTTGGTGAGACCACATTTGGAATATTGTGTGCAGTTCTGGTCACCTCACTATAAGAAGGATGTGGAAGCGCTGGAAAGAGTGCAGAGGAGATTTACCAGGATGCTGCCTGGTTTGGCGGGTAGGTCTTATGAGGAAAGGTTGAGGGAGCTAGGGCTGTTCTCTCTGGAGCGGAGGAGGCTGAGGGGAGACTTAATAGAGGTTTATAAAATGATGAAGGGGATAGATAGAGTGAATGTTCAAAGACTATTTCCTCGGGTGGATGGAACTATTACAAGGGGGCATAACTATAGGGTTTGTGGTGGGAGATACAGGAAGGATATCAGAGGTAGGTTCTTTACGCAGAGAGTGGTTGGGGTGTGGAATGGACTGCCTGCAGTGATAGTGGAGTCAGACACTTTAGGAACATTTAAGCAGTTATTGGACAGGCACATGGAGCACACCAGGATGATAGGGAGGGGATAGCTTGATCTTGGTTTCAGATAAAGCTCGGCACAACATCGTGGGCCGAAGGGCCTGTTCTGTGCTGTACTGTTCTATGCAAGGGTAGGGGCTTTTAGTTCAGGCGGGCAGTATGGTCAGTGCAGGCTTGGAGGGCTGAAGGGCCTGTTCCTATGCTGTAATTTTCTTTGTTCTTTGACATTGAAGCTCCCCAAATCAGAGCACATTCCATGCCCTTGACGTGCGCAATGTTTCTTCGAAGCGGTGTTTAATATGGAGAAGTACTAATTCATCAGCCAAGGAGGGAGGTTGCTCACATCATTAGAAGGTTTTGGATGCCATGAGACCTCATGGGGTCCAAAGTCTATTATTGAGGATTGCCCAGGCCATGTGTGCAAATAGAACTGGAATCATATTGGCTACATGCTCCACACAGTATTAGAGGACCAGCTTGCAGCAGGACAATCTATCTTATAAGATAGGCTACTGGAGCAGAGCTATAGCCTGTGATATATTCTATAGCAGCAATTTGACATCAAATTCACAATGTTGCATTAATTTTTGTATGCAAGAGGTGATTAAGGCATGGAATGCCTTGGTGAAAAGGAGCCACAAGAGTCTTTTCTTTAGTCTTTTATGGGATGTGACGTCAGATAGGTTTTTACGACAGTCAATGATAGTTTCCATCATCCAGACTCATTAGTTGAATTTAAATTCCACTAAATGCCATGGTGCGATTTGAACCCACATCCCAGAGCCTTGGCCTCTGGATCGCCAGTCTAGTGACATCTCCTCTTACAATCTTAACAATATCGATAAATCATTTTGAATATTAAGCACAAAACAATACTTAATTGGGTAAATAAACATTTCTGGGACCAATGTTCACAGATTATTCTACCAAACACACTAGTATTAGAACACCTTAAGACATTAGTCAAAAAGACTTGCGTTACCTTTGAATTATTTTCCAAGCCACAACGCTGCCGCAGAATTTTTAACCTTTCCAGGTACACAGCTGGACCAACTTCTTCTCCATTCGTGCTTCCTGCAGAAGGGATGGAAGTGGAACTTGCCACATACGATGACTCATCTGGAGGTGATGAAAACCCTGCTAAATACAGAAATCAAGCACCTATTAAGGATCAAAAGCAAATGAGATTTCTGCATTGCCCATTCTCAATTTACGGATTGGAACTCCTTCCCACCAAGCCCCGACAGTAATGCATTTGGTGAGCAAGATGACTGGACTGTTGCTCTATTCCTTAATGCCTCTTCTGGTTCGCATGTTACCACCCCTCCATTTTTGGATGTGTTGCAGTAGTGCCATTGAATAAGCTCAGGCCTTGCAGGAGTATGATTCAGGAACTGTCGAGGTAACTTCATATACAAGCTGATACCAAACAAATAAAGAAGAGTGCTTCTCTGAACTAGGGACAAACACAGATCTCAATTGGGGAAGAAAATGATGATCCTGGAGGGTCAAGAATTAACCATGCACCAACGACAGGATGGGCAGCTGACCTGCTTCCTGGAATCAATTAGCCAGTTAACCCATTGAAACAACTCTGGTCTCCCCTTGATGATTTTCACTTGAGAAGTGTCAATCAGCTGATTGAGGGGCTACATGTATTGACCAATTAAAAACCCAGTGGCATGAACCTTAATCAGATCAGATCATCTCACTGGAGGAGCTACATTCCAAAGCATTTTTCAGCACTGACATTGCCCATGTGGCATTCTCCTTCAACCCAAACAGCAGAAAATTTTATTTAAATGTTTGAGAGTGGACTGATGGGGTGATAATTGGCCAAGTTAGATTTGTCCTACTTTCTGTACAGGACATACTAGGCGATTTGTCAGAGCTCCAGGAGAATCAGGGGGCACAGGTGTGTGTAGTGGCCATCACTAAGGAGAAGGTTCTGGGGAAACTGAAAGGTCTGAAGGGGAATAAATCACCTGGACTACACCCCAGCGTTCTAAACGAGATAGCTGAGGAAATTGTGGAGGCATTGGTGGTGATCTTTCAGGAATCACTGGAGGCAGGGAGGGTCCCAGAGGACTGGAAAGTAGCTATTGTAACGGACGGTGGGTGGGAGGGAGGGAGGGAGGGAGGGAGGGAGGGAGGGAGGGAGGGAGGGAGGGAATTATAGGCCGGCTAGTCTGACTTTGGTCATTGGCAAGATTTGAGAGTCCATTATTAAAGATGAGATCGTGGAATACTTGGAAGTGCTTGGTAAAATAGGGCTGAGTCAGCACGGCTTCGTCGAGGGGAGGTCATGTCTGACAAATCTGTTAGAGTTCTTTGAGGAAGAAAGTTAGATAAAGGAGAACCACTGGACATGATTTATTTAGATTTCCAGAAGGCCTTTGACAAGGTGCCGCATAGGAGACTGTTAAATAAGTTGAGCCCATGGTGTTAAAGGTAAGATCCTGTCCTGGATAGAAGATTGGCTGACTGGCTGAAGGCAGAGAGTGGGGATAAAGGGGTCCTTTTCAGGATGGCAGCCAGTGACTAGTGGTGTGCCTCAGGGGTTGGTGCTGGGACCACAACTTTTCACAATATACATTAACGATTTGGAAGGAGGAAGTGAAGGCAGTGTTGCCAAGTTTGCAGATGATACAAAGGTATCTAGAGGGACAGTTGTATTGAGGAAGCAGGGGGGCTGCAGAAGGACTTGGTCAGATTCGTACAGTGGGTAAAGACGTGGCAGATGGAACACAATGTAGAAAAGTGAGGTTATGCACTTTGAAAGGAGAAATGGAGGCAAAGACTATTTTCTAAATGGGGAGATGCTTTGGAAATCAGAAGCACAAAGGGGCTTGGGAGTCACTGTTCAAGATTCTCTTAAGGTTAACGTGCAGGTTCAGTCGGCAGCTTGGAAGGTAATGTTAGCATTCGTGTCAAGAGGGCTAGAATACAAGAGCAGGGATGTATTTCTGGGGCTGTACAAGGCTCTGGTCAGACCCAGCTGGAGTATTGTGAGCAGTTTTGGGCCCCATATCTAAGGAAGGATGTGCTGGCCTTGGAAAGGATCCAGAGGAGGTTCACAAGAATGATCCCTGGAATGAAGAGATTGTCATATGAGGAACGGTTGAGGACTCTGGGTCCGTACTCGTTGGAGTTTAGAAGGATGAGGGGGGATCTTATTGAAACTTACAGGATACTGCAAGGCCTGGATAGAGTGGACGTGGAGAGGATTTAGTAGGAAAAACTAGAACCAAAGGGCACAACCTCAGGTTAAAGGGACGATCCTTTAAAACAGAGATGAGGAAGAAGTTCTTCAGCCAGAGTGGTGAATCTGTGGAACTCTTTGACGCAGAAGGCTGTGGAGGCCGGGTCATTGAGTGGCTTTAAGACAGAGATAGATAGGTTCTTGATTAAGAAGGGGATCAGGGGCTATGGGGAAAAAGCAGGAAAATGGGGATGAGAAAAATATCAGCCATGATTGAATGGCGGAGCAGACTCGATGGGCTGAAGTGGCCTAATTCTGCTCCTATGTCTTATGGTCTTATTTTCCACTGGGTAGATGCCAGTGCTGTGGCTGTCCTGAAACAATTTGGCTCGTGGTGCAGCATTCACTCTTACCAGAACTGGATGACGAAGATATCCTTCCTTTCCCTTCTCTTTCATTTTCCACAAGCCGCAGACCTCTTTCAATGTAATTCTGAAAAAACTGAGATGATTTCCTCAAGAATGGCTCAATGTCCGCATCTGAATATTTTTTTCTGTACTCATAAAGTTCCGCTAATCCCTATGAAAAGAGAAGAATAAGGTTAGCTCTGCAGTAGAATTTAAAAGGTGATAAAAACTAAAAATAAATGCTGGAAATACTCAGGTTAGGCAGCACTTGTGGGGAGAAACAAAATTAGCGTTTCAGGTCTGTGGCCATTTCATCAGAATTGAGAAATTTTCAATCTTGTGAAAGGGAATTGATAAGGTAAACAAAGTGAAGACACTGCCATTTGAGGGGAGACCATAATTAAGCTAGTTAAACAGATTACCAATAATTCCAATAGAAAATGCAGGAGAAATATATTTTTACCAAAGACAGTGGCTTAGTGCTGATGTCACTTGACTAATAATCCAGAGGCCAGGTTAATAACTGAGGACACGGGTTCAAATCAGTTCCAAAAAGCCACATTGGACACAAAACGTTATTTTTCCCCAGAGATGCTGCCGGACTTGCTAGATTTTTCCGATACTCTTTTTATTGCAATCCAAGCATGGTAGCTGGTGGAATTTAAATTCAATCAATAAAAATCTGGAATTGAAAGCTAGCCTCAGTAATGGTGACCATCATACAATAGATTGTCGTAGAAACATCTGGTTCACTAATGTCCTCTGGGGAGGAGGCCTGCCTGGTCCAGCCTATATATCACTCCAGAACTACAGCAACGTGGTTGATCCTTAACTTAGCAAGCTGCCCAGCTGTATTAAACCACCACAGAAAAGTTCCCAGATGGACTACGGCGGTTCAAGATGGCACACCACCATCTTAAAGAGCAATTAGGGATGGGCAACAAATGCTGGTCTGTTCAGCAGTGCCCACAACCCATGAATACATTTTTTAAAACCCAAAATGTGGTTAGAATGTGTAACCTATTACCACATGGAGCAGCATGATGAGTAGCATAGGAGGACAAGCCTCAAAACATGCGGGAGAAAGGAATAGAAAAATGCTTCAATGAAGCAGGGTTGGAGGCAGCCTGTGTGAAGCATTGACCTGCTGGTCTGAATGGTTTGTTTCTGAATTGCGAACAGGAGGGGAAGAAGGATCGGAGAGTCCCGCACCTGAAGTAATGTGAATACTTTCTTTATTATTCACTACACAGGAGATAGGTTGGTGCTTGTGCTCGTGCTCAGATTGAAGGGATCAAATCTGTGAGGATTTAAACGAGGCTGGAAGATTTGGCTAGAGGTGGGAATCTCCAGAGTAACGCTCATCATGAAACTCAGTCCTGGAACTCTTAAGTTACCCAGCTGGGAAAGGAATTGCCGTTAGAAGCAGAGAATGGCCTTGGACTGGTTCGGAGAGAGTAAAGTGTCCATTAAGGGACAATCATAGAATCCTACAGTGCAGAAAGAGGCCATTCGGCCCATCAAGTCTACACCAACCACAATCCCACCCAGGCCCTATCCACATATCCCTACATATTTACCCACTAGCCCCTCTAACCTATGCATCCCGGGACACTAAGGGGCAATTTAGAATGGCCAATCAACCGAGCCCGCACATCTTACACAAGTATAACTGCAGTGGGAATTTTCAGTTGTTTAAAAAGGTAACTGGGTGAGCACTTCTGTAATCTAGAGTTGAAGTTGCCCATAGAACTAGTGTTTCTTTAGTCAATGTTGCATTTTGTTTGGTGTAATAAGTTTTAGAACTTAAAAATCTTGTCATTTGATCCTTTCAGCCAGTTTTTGCCCTTTAAAAGTTATTGGTCCCTGTAGGGAACACATCAGATGGCAAAGATCAAGGTAGTTTAGTCATAAGTACAGAACTGAACTGAAATATTTCAGTAGTGGCACAGACATCGTTCATGACCCAGGTCCATGGCATGTTAAATCCAATTCCAGCATTAGTGCACAAATCTGAGGGTTTTTTTTGAATGTTCAGAAAAATTCAACTTGCCTCCCTTGTGTTTTCTTTGGATCCAATCTTCTTGAATATTTCTGCCAAGGTTTCACTTATCTTTGCTTTTGATTCTTTATCTTCCTACAAGAAATATATGAATTTACAATACTGACAATAACATTTAAAAATCTAAACTGGTACTTGTACCACCCGGAAATTTCAGTAGCTGTGGAATTTACCACGGTGTGCCGCAGGGATCGGTGTTGGGTCCATTGTTGTTTGTCATCTATATCAATGATCTGGATGATAATGTGGTAAATTGGATCAGCAAGTTTGCTGATGATACAAAGATTGGAGGTGTAGTGGACAGTGAGGAAGGTTTTCAAAGCTTGCAGAGGGATTTGGACCAACTAGAAAATGGGCTGAAAAATGGCAAATGGAATTTAACGCAGACAAGTGTGAGATATTGCACTTTGGAAGGACAAACCAAAGAAGAACGTACAGGGTAAATGGTAGGACTCTGAAGAGTGCAGTTGAACAGAGGGATCTGGGAATACAGTTACAGAATTCCCTAAAAGTGACGTCACAGGTGGATAGGGTCGTAAAGAGTGCCTTTGGTACATTGGCCTTTATAAATCGAAGTATCGAGTATAAAAGTTGGAGTGTTATGGTAAGGTTATATAAGGCATTGGTGAGGCCGAATTTGGAGTATTGTGTACAGTTTTGGTCACCTAGTTACAGGAAGGATGTAAATAAGATTGAAAGAGTGCAGAGAAGGTTCACAAGGATGTTGCCGGGACTTGAGAAGCTGAGTTAGAGAGAGAGATTGAATAGGTTGGGACTTTATTCCCTGGAGCGTAGAAGATTGAGGAGAGATTTGATAGAGGTGTATAAGATTTTGATGGGTATGGATAGAGTGAATGCAAGCAGGCTTTTTCCGCTGAGGCTAGGGGAGAAAAAAACCAGAGGGCATGGGTTAAGGGTGAAAGGAGAAAAGTTTAAAGGGAATATTAGGGGGGGCTTCTTCACGCAGAGAGTGGTGGGAGTGTGGAATGAGCTGCCGGATAAAGTGGTAAATGCTTTTAACATTTAAGAAAAACTTGGACGGGTTCATGGATGAGAGGGGTGTGGAGGGATATGGTCCAAGTGCAGGTCAGTGGGACTAGGCATAAAATGGTTCGGCACAGACAAGAAGGGCCAAAAGGCCTGTTTCTGAGCTGTAATTTTCTATGGTTCTATGGAAGATAATTCTGGAGAAACAGATAATCCTAATTCCAAGAAAATTGTTTTCTGCATTTGACAGGTCAGCTGCTCTCTTAAAATCAATTAGATTTTATAAACTTTGATCAGCATATAGTTGATTAAAAATGAATTATTCACTCCTCGACTGCTCTTCTCAATTAGAAAATAAAAGGACCATGTTGTAGATATGTGCAGTAGAGTGCTGAACCATATTACAGTACTTATCAGCAGAAACATCTTCCTCATTCTGAAAGTTCAACCTCCACACATTCCTCCATGGCAAAATCTTCCTCAATTATGGGTGAGCAGAAAACTATAGTGACATACTGCTATTTTGGCAAGTTGACTCTTCCTCTCTTTTGCAAAAGTTCATTTGGAAATGTAAGCCAAATCAACACAAGGATAGGGAATATGTTCTCGGGGTATTGTGCTCTCTCCCCACCCTCACCCATTTTTATACACATGTGGATGCTGCCACATTAATAAATTAATGTTAATTTTCTCCACATACAGATGCTTCCAGAAGAGGTCAGAATCCTAAAGATTTTCCCCTCCCTCACATGAAGATTAACCACAGCACCTGGATTGGAATCAGCTAACTCAGTACATCTAAATGATTAAAGCTAATGTTCTCTGATCTCATTTTCTTAATTCTTTGGGAAGCCACGGAAAACCCCAAAGACAGACAGACACACAATAAATTTGCATCTCTCTATTCATGTGTCTTGACTATTGACTGACACAGGCTCTTAGTCACACCTAGCATTTGGAATGGAGAATTGTTCAACGCAAGAACAAGTTTAGCCAGACAAAGGAATGTGGAGTATTGGATAGAAATAATTCAGACCCCTGTTCACAAATGTGGAGTATTGGATAGAAATAATTCAGACCCCTGTTCACAAAGCAACTGAAGGTTCCCAGGCTATCATGGTCAGGGATAGATTGTGGAGGGAATGGATGCCAACCAATATCTATTATAGACAATGGTTTTCTACAGATTCGTTGAATATACTTTCTGTAAAGACTCTATTCCATTCTCCTAGTTTCTCCATCTCATCTCAATGTCACTTCTATTTTCCTTTGTCCGCAAAGGTTGCCCACTGTATTTGACAGGCTCCTTGATCCCCATTGCATTCTCATTCCTCCCCACCTCTCCCAGAACCACTATAAACAGGTTCTCCTTGTCCTCAATCTCCCACCCAAGGAGCCTCCATATTCAAGGGATTTCTCCCTCCCAGCATTCCAAAGGGAACACCCCCGTGACACCCGGGTCCACTTTTCAATCACACGCAAGGCACATGCAGGAAAGAATGTGCCCTTTTACCTCCTGACTTCCCATTATCCAGGGCCTCAAACTCTCCTTCCAGGTGAAGCAATGATTTATTTGCACTTTCAATTTAAAACTTCTTTCAATTTAGTATATCGCATTCACAACTCACAATGCAGTCTCTTGCAGTGGTGAGATCACAGCCTGAGTGATCATTTTGAACACCTCTGTTCAGTCCACTACCATAAGATAAGAAAGAGTAGGCTATTCAGCCCCTCAAACCTACTCTGCCATTCAATATCACTGCTGATTGAATTGTGACTGGACTCCATGTCATTGCCTGCTCCCCCATAACCATTAATTCTATGATGAATCTGCCTAACTCAGCCTTGAATATATTCAATGAGTCAGCCTCCACTGCTCTCTGCTGGAGAGAATTCTAAACACTAATGATCCTCGGAGAAAAAAATCCTCATCTTGGTCTCATGTGGGAAACCCTTATTTTTAAACTTTTTTCCCCACAAGGGGAAACATCCTCGCAGCATCACCCAGTCAAGCTCCCTTAATCTTATGTTTTAATAAGATTGCCTCTCATTCTTCTAAACTCCAAGCTACAATGAGTACATGTCCAACCTTTCCCCATAAGCATCTTCATCAGCCTAATGAACTTTTTCTGAACTGTTCCTAAAGCAATTATATCCTTTTTCAAATGAGACCAAAACTGTACACAGTACTTCAGATGAGGTCACAAAGGCCCTGTACAATTGAGCAACATTTGCTTATGTTTATATTGTATTATTCCCCTTGCAATAAAGGACAACATTCCAGTTGCCTTCCCAATCACTTGCTGTATCTGCATGTTAATGCTGCGATTCATAGACAGCATGAGCAAGCTTCTGGTTCCTCGTTATGATAATTCTCCATCCCAAGCCCTGATCTCTGCATTCTCAGCCATCTACACTTTCCCTCCAATTAAGCTAAACAGAGACTAGAGAAAGTTTAGCTATTTGATTGGACGACAGCCTTCTGGATTCAGTATTGAATTTAACAATTTCAGATGATAAAAAAAATGCTCCCATTCTTTCCAAACAGCAGCGCTGATGATTCTAGACATTGTTTGGTTCTTTCCTGTCCCATTACCATCTGCATTGCTTTCTCGTCATTAAATCACACCCACCTACCACCACATCAATGACCTACCCTCTGTTCTTTCCTCCATTCTTCATTCCCTATCTCTCCATCTGCTTTTTCTGACAGAAGGGCAAAGATTACAAACATTAATTTACTTTCTTCTCAGATGTTACCCAACCTGAATATTTACAGCATTATATGTTTATACGTCTGGAGAACCACATTTCAGTTCATGAGGTGCTTGCCCAGTAGGATACATACATCAGCACGGTGGAAGATGCGATGCTGATTTGCCAGAGTAATACTGGAGCTAAAATAGTTAAATTATGACTACGTTTGCATTTATTTAAGTACATAGAAAGTTAAGGGAGGAACCAATTGTGTTCAAAAAACAATTTTATAAAACTGATGGGATAGAGAAAAGCTATCTTCTGAGAAAATCCAGAATAAAATCCGAATTGGAACTAGGTTCTTCTGGGGTGAAATTAAAAAGCACGTGTCCACACAGAGGAGTGAGAATTTGGAAATATTTGCCACAAAAGGCTGTTGTGGCTAGACAAATGGAAAATTTTGAACTTGCTATAGTTAGGCAAGGGTAATGGACTGGAGGATGGGGAGAGGAGGCGGAGGAGAAGATAATTTTCAGAACAAGGCCTCGGATAGTGGAGTGAAGTTGTACCGCCTGGCCAAAATGGCAAAGGAAAGAAACAAATTTCTTCGATGTCTATGACTTTACTTCTGACCCTCCCTCATTCCAAGATAAGAGCAACTCCAATTTACATACAATAGGTAACTGAAGGAGGAAGAATTCAAATAATCTACTTTGCAGCTATATTATTGTTCTTACACATTCAAATAGAGCTGCCACTGGCTCAAAGCTGCGATCAAGTTTTAATTGCTCAAGTTTCCAGTTTGATACATACTATTGTAGAACCACCCTTTTCTGTTTCTGAATCAATCTTTCCACCTGACAAAGCCATGGAGTGTTTAGTGACACGTCGAAGGTAGGCCTCCAGTTCCGATTCATTCTTGTTCTCAATCAGCACCAGATGATCCATAATCTGGTATAAAAGAATAGTTGAGACAAGTTAAGTATCACACAGCATTTTAATTTGCCTGTTTCCAATTATATTTAGAGATGCAAATATCGCATAACCTCTGCAATTTGTAATAACAATGAAATATTGAAATCATTCCTTTAACTTGTTCATTCTAACATTGCTTGGATTGTGAAAATGCATGAATATCGGTCATTTTTGAATTCTAAAACTTGTTCAGAGACTATTAGCATTATTACTCTTTCAATGCAGGTATCGAGAAGGAAAAAACATAACTCAACTTGCTGCCAGAATACTGGAGCTAAACAACATATACTTTGGGGAAGCAACTCCTTTTCAAGAGATTTTTCAGCTGCAATTCATGCATTAACGACTCACAAAAAGTGACATTTTGCTCTGGGCGATATCTGCCAGACTTCCGATCAAATGACAAGTATGAAAGTCCACAGAAGTATGATATAGGAAACCTCATTCCCCCACAGCCCATGTACAAGTGACATTGCCCAATACATTGAGGCAAAATTCTGTGGATTCTTTTGACATCTGCAAAGAAAGTGAAATATCACAAAACACTAGCCCAGATGCCTTCCTTGACATGGTATCCCCATGATGCCAGCAGTTCAAGAAATAAATTCCCAGCATGTCAAAGTTAGCTAATGAATATTTGGCTCTGATCAGGGTGTATGATGAATGGAAACTACATTTAAAGGCAGTCACAAGAATAGCAGAGTTTGCAACTACACAATAAGCCACACTCCACTCCTGCCTCCATCTCAACACAACGCAGCCTGCTGGATGCTTAGCAACCCAAGCCAAATGTATTTCAGGAATTCCACAAAGCTGTTTAAGGGCTGTCATCTGACATGTAGCTCAAACTGGTGTAAGTCCACATCGATGGAAATCAACAGTCTGAATTTCTGACTGAGATGTCAGTTTAGTGCAAATTGTGGATAGCTTGTGCTAAAGACACAGCATCTGTGTTGCATTAAGATTCCTTAAAGTAATTTTATATCAGATCCTTCGAGCTGCTAGATTTACAAAGCATCCCTCTCTAGGTTGCAGCCATTTCTTTGCCCACATTTCCAGCCTATCTATATCCTTCTGTAGCTTCTGACAATGCTCCTCACTATCTGCAAGTCCTGCCAATTTTGTGTCGTCCGCAAACTTACTGATCACCCCAGTTACACCTTCTTCCAGATCATTTATATAAATCACAAACAGCAGGGGTCCCAATACAGAGCCCTGCGGTACACCACTAGTCACAGGCCTCCAGCCGGAAAAAGACCCTTCCACTACCACCCTCTGTCTTCTGTGACCAAGCCAGTTCTCCACCCATCTAGCCACCTCCCCCTTTATCCCATAAGATCCAACCTTTTTCACCAGCCTACCATGAGGGACTTTGTCAAACGCTTTACTAAAGTCCATATAGACGACATCCACGGCCCTTCCCTCGTCAACCATTTTGGTCACTTCTTCAAAAAACTCCACCAGGTTAGTGAGGCATCACCTCCCTCTCACAAAACCATGCTGACTATCGTTAATGAGTTTATTCCTTTCTAAATGCGCATACATCCTATCTCTAAGAATCTTCAACAACTTCCCCACCACGGACGTCAAGCTCACCGGCCTATAATTACCCAGGTTATCCTTCCTACCCTTCTTAAATAACGGGACCACATTAGCTATCCTCCAATCCTCTGGGACCTCACCTGCGTCCAGTGACGAGACAAAGATTTGCGTCAGAGGCCCAGCGATTTCATCTCTCGTCTCCCTGAGCAGCCTTGGATAGATTCCATCAGGCCCTGGGGATTTGTCAGTCTTTAAATTCTCTAACAAACCTAACACTTCCTCCTTTGTAATGGAGATTTTCTCCAACGGTTCAACACTCCCCTCCGAGACACTCCCAGTCAACACATCCCTCTCCTTTGTGAATACCGACGCAAAGTATTCATTTAGGATCTCCCCTACTTCTTTGGGCTCTAAGCATAATTCCCCACTTCCCTGAGAGGTCCGATTTTTTCCTTGACAACCCTTTTGTTCCTAACGTATGAATAAAATGCCTTGGGATTCTCCTTAATCCTGTCTGCCAAGAACATTTCGTGACCCCTTTTTGCTCTTCTAATTCCCTGTTTGAGTTCTTTCCTACTTTCTTTGTACTCCTCCAGAGCTCCCTCCGTTTTTAGCTGCCTGGACCTACCATACGCCTCTCTTTTCTTTTTGACCAGTCCCTCAATTTCCCTGGTTATCCACGGTTCTCGAATCCTACCCTTCCTATCCTTCTTTTTAACAGGCACATGCCTGTCCTGTAGCCCTAACAACTGTTCCTTAAAAGACTCCCACATGCCAGATGTGGATTTACCCTCAAACAGCCTCTCCCAATCAAGAGCTGCCAATTTCTGCCTAATCCCACTAAAGTTAGCCTTCCCCCAATCCAACACCTTACGCTTGGGACACCACTCATCCTTTTCCATCACTATCCTAAAGCTAACAGAATTGTGGTCACTATTTGCCACATGTTCCCCTACCGAAACTTTGAAGACCTGACCGGACTCATTCCTCAGTACGAGGTCCAGTATAGCCCCCTCTCTAGTCGGGCTATCTACATATTGTTCCAAAGAACCCTCCTGTACGCATTTTACAAATTCCTCCCCATTCAGAGTCCCTGCTCTCAGCGATTTCCAGTCTATACCAGGGAAATTGAAGTCTCCCACTACAACAACCCTATTTTTCCTGCACCTATCCAGTATCTCCTTACATATCCGTTCTTCCACTTCCCTTGGGCTGTTAGGGGGCCTGTAGTACACCCCCAACATAGTGACTGCGCCCTTCCTGTTTCTAAGCTCCACCCACAGTGACTCGTTACACGACCCCTCTGAATTGTCCTCCCTCTGCACCGCTGTAATATGCTCTCCAACTAATACTGCTACTCCCCCACCTCTTTTGGCCCCTCCTCTGTCTCGCCTAAAACACTTGTACCCCGGAATATTCAGCAGCCAGTCCTGTCCCTCTTTCAACCAAGTCTCTGTCACCGCAACCACATCCAAATTCCTCGTGAGCATTAAGGCCCTAAGTTCATCTGTCTTACCTGCTACGCTCCTTGCATTGAAGTATAAGCACTCCAGACCTCCAGGCCCAGTGAGGTCATCCTCCCCCAGAGTGCTCTTCTTCTTTGCCAGCCTTGTCCCAGCCCCAAGCTCGTCCCCAGCCTCTACACTTGTAGACCTAATATTTTGATCCCCTCCCCCCTGCCATACTAGTTTACTAGTGTTGTGGATGTGATGCCAATCAAGTGGGCTGCTTTGCCCTGGATGACGTCACGCTTCTTGGAGTTTTTGGAGCTGCACTCATCCAGGTAAGTAGAGTATTCCATCATACTCCTGACATGTGCCTTGTGGATGGTGGACAGGCTTTGGGAGTCAGGAGGCGAGTTACTCATCGGCAGGATTCCGAGCCTCTGATCTGCTCTTGTAGCTACAATATTTATATGCCTAGTCCAGTTCAGCTTCTAGTCGAAGGTAACCCCCAGGATGTTGATGGTGGGGGACTCAGCGATGGTAATGCCATTGAATGTTATGGGGAGATGGCTAAATTCGCTGTCATTGGAGATGATTATTGCCGAGCACAGATGTTACTAACCACTATCAGCCTCTGTCCAAGCCTCACTGCATTTGGACATGCATTGCTTCAGTATCCAAGGAGTTGTAAATGCTGCTGAACACAGTGATCATTCCTACTTCTGACCTTATGATGAGGGAACATCATTGATGAAACAGCTGAAGATGGTTGGACCTAGGACACTAACCTGAGGAAGGCCTACAGTGATGCCCTGGAACTGAGGTGATTAATTGCCAACAACCATAATATTTGCGTCAGGTGTGACTCTATCCAGTAGAACTCAAACTGAGCATTAGTGGGCAGGTTGTTAAGCAAGTGCTACTTGACAGCATTGGTGATGACCCCCTCCATTATTTTACTGATGATTGAGAGTATTATCAGAGAGGACCATCAGAGGATACAGCAGGATATAGATCAGTTGGAGACTTGAGCGGAGAGATGGCAGATGGAGTTTAATCCGGACAAATGTGAGGTAATGCATTTTGGAAGGTCTAATACAGATAGCAAATATACAGTAAATGTAAGAACCCTTATTAGTATTGATAGGCAAAGGGATCTGGGTGTACAGGTACACAGGTCACTGAAAGTGTCAATGCAGGTGGAGAAGGTCGTCAAGAAGGCATACGGCATGCTTGCCTTCATCAGTCGGGGTATTGGGTTTAAAAATTGGCAAGTCATGTTGACGCTTATACAACCTTAGTTCGGCCGCACTTGGAATATAGTGTTCAATTCTGGTCGCCACACTACCAGAAGGGTGTGGAGGCTTTGGAGAGGGTACAGGAAAGATTTACCAGGATGTTGCCTGGTATGGAGGGCATTAGCTATGAGGAGAGGTTGGAGAAACTTGGTTTGTTCTCACTGGAGCGACGGAGGTCGACGGGAGACCTGATAGAAGTCTACAAGATTATGAGGGGCATGGACAGAGTGAATAGTCAGAAGCTTTTTCCCAGGGTGGAAGAGACAATTACTAGGGGGCATAGGTTTAAGGTGCGAGGGGCAAGTTTTAAAAGAGATGTACGAGGCAGATTTTGTACACAGAGTGGTGGGTGCCTGGAACTTGTTGCCGGGGGAGGTAGTGGAAGCGAATGCGGGAGTGACTTTTAAGGGGCGTCTTGACAAGTACATAAATGAGATGGGAATAGACGGATATGGTCCCCAGAAGCGTAGGGGTTTTTAGTTAAGTCAGGCAGCATGGTCGGTGCAGGCTTGGAGGGCCTGTTCCTGTGCTGTAATTTTCTTTGTTCTTTGAGAGTAGACCCATGGGGCAGTAATTGGCGGAGTTGGATTTGTCCTGTTTTTTGTGTAAAGGACATACTGGGCCAGTTTTCCAAATTGCCGGATAGATGCCAATGTTATAGCTATACTGGATCAGCCTGACTGGTGGTGCGGCAGGACAAATCCAACCCAGCTAATTGCCGCTCCATTGGTCTACTCTCAATGAGCAGAGGAGCACTGGGTAAACCAGACACGATCCGTGTTAGAGCACAGAGTTTTGGATGACTGTTTACAATTGTTAGAAAGTGAGAAACTGATAATATGTACACTGGAATAATTTAGTCTAGAGATAATAAAGGCTCTAGCTGACTTGAGACAGCAGCAGTCAGGCAATGTTATGGAAATGGAACTAGGTAGGCTAAATTATGAATTTGACACTGGTCAGAGGCTGATTTCAGGGGCAAATGAGACACCAAGGTTGCAAAAGATTTGTTTCAGCCTCAGTCAGTAGGAAACAGTTTGTGACGAGGACCAAAGGACCATGACTTGTGTCAGGAAATTTCTACTCGTCCAGTACAGCACATCAAAAGTGACAGTGGAGGGATGCAACTTGAACCAGTGTCTTCACCTATCACCTGTGTTCACTGACTGAGCAGACTTTCATCCTTGCTTTGAAATTTCTCCTTCGCCTTGCCCCTCTGTACTCCTCCAATTCTGGTATCTTGCACACCACTAATTCTTGGTGGCTGGGGCACTGGCAGCTGATGGCACAGGTTCTTGAATTGCCTCCCTAAATTCTCTTCCTTCTGGATGCTCTTCAATGCCTACCTTTGATCTAGTTTCTGCTCATCTGTTCCATTATCTACTTATGAGATTCAGTGTCAAATTTTGTTTGATACTGCTCCTCTGAATTACCTTGCAGCATTTTACTACATTAAAGGCACTATACAAATGCAAGTCTTTCCAAGTCCAATGGTGGATACAATTATATCTCTGCTTCGAGAGAAATGAAGTGAAATCCAAACTCAAGGTGTCTCACATTTCTGGAAAGCATATTACCCTCATTTAGGCAACTGACCATCACAGACCTTTGTGCACATCTAAAATTTAGCTATGCTAAGTGCAAGCCGCAATTGTCAATTCAGAAGAAACAGCTGGGCATAAAAAGAGCATTCTCTCGTTGGATAACAGACTGAAGGAGCTCAATTTCTGTATATAAAATTGTTGAAACCTGTTTCTCGATGAACAAGTAAACTGTTCTTTAAGGTATTTCTCATTCTGTGGGCAAAGAAAGAGTTCAGCTGAGAAACTGGCACACCTATTGCAAGCAAGGTACCTCAGACTTGGAGAGCACAACTATCATTTACTCTTTTGCCAGATCTGGTGTCTAATGCAACAGTCGATCATTAAATACTTGGATGATTATAATAGGAGGAAAAGCCTGAAGATATCTTCAGGCTTTTCAGGAAGGTTATCTCCAATTGCAATGGGATCTTGATCAATTGGGCCAGTGGGCTGACGAATGGCAGTTGGAGTTTAATTTAAACAAATGCGAGGTAATGCATTTTGGTAGATTGAACCAGGGCAGGACTTACTCAGTTAATGGTAGGGCGTTGGGGAGAGTTACAGAACAAAGAGATCTAGGGGTGCATGTTCATAGCTCCTTGAAAGTGGAGTCACAAGTGGACAGAGTGGTGAAGGAGGCATTTGACATGCTTGGTTTCATCGGTCAGAACATTGAATACAGGAGTTGGGACATCTTGTTGAAGTTGTACAAGACATTGGTAAGACCACACTTGGAATACTGTGTGCAATTCTGGTCACCCTATTATAGAAAGGATATTATTAAACTAGAAAGAGTGCAGAAAAGATTTACTAGGATGCGACCAGGACTTGATGGATCGAGTTATAAGGAGAGGCTGAATAGACTGGGACTTTTTTCTCTGGAGCGTAGGAGGCTGAGGGGTGACCTTATAGAGATATATAAAATAATGAAGGGCATAGAGAAGGTCAATATCTTTTCTCAAAGGTAGGGGAGTCTAAAACTAGAGGGTATAGGTTTAAGGTGAGGGGAGAGATACAAAAGTGTCCAGAGGGGCAATTTTTTCACAGAGAGGGTGGAGAGTGTCTGGAACAAGCTGCCATAGGTAGTAGTAGAGGCAGGTACAATTTTATCTTTTAAAAAGCATTTAGATAGTTACATGGGTACAATGGGTATAGAGGGATATGGGCCAAATGTGGGCAATTGGGACTAGTTTAGGGTTTTTTTTAAAAAAAGGGCAGCATGGACAAGTTGGGCCAAAGAGCCTGTTTCCATGCTGTAAACCTCTGACTCTATAGAGATTTACATAGAACCACAAAATCCCTTGTTTGATTTACTTTTCATTTTACTCTCATTATGTCACACAACTAAAGAGACTGGCTTGGATACCACCTTTTGAAAACATGTCCTCTAAACAGAGACATCAATGAATGTATTGCTCATTCAACAATAAATAGCAAATTAGTCATCTAACCTTCGGCCCCAATAGCTTGCAAAGCGTATGAAGCAATGTTTTGTGTGTCCTCGTGGGAAGATCGCACTTCATTTGTTTTAACCTCTCCCTTGGGAAAATCCGCATAAAGTTGTGTATGTCCAAAAGAATTCTGTCAACGTTGATAATATTCACAATACTTGGGAGAAGGCGTATCATGCGCCACAAACACTGTTAAATATAATGAACAAAACGTAACCAATTTGAATGCATAGAATTTTAGAAGCAAAAAAAAGTTAAAATTTATGTTTCAAGTGTTACTGGCACATTACCTTCATAACCAGCTCAGAAAACTTTGGAGTGTTATTTGTTGTAGCCAGAAGACTATCCTGTAGAAGTACAATCAAGGAACTGCAAAGCAAAGATTTTCTTTAGGCGAAGTAGATAAAGAATGCATGATAATTATAAAACTATACTACATTGCAGCTAGCAAAAAAAGATGATTTTTGATAAAGAAATATGTAACTGAATGGAGTGCCATACTTTAGTTTCTTCCTTCTATCTTCAGCCTCCAATGAATGTCTCATTAATGATCATTAGGCTACTTATTATTTAGCTGCCCCCATCATGGGAGCTTTTTTCTCTCCAACCTTGGTTCACTAATGTCCTTCAGGGGAGGAAATCTGTTGTCCTTACTCTGTCTGGCCAACATGTGACTCCAAACAAGCACAAGTAACAATCTTCTAGTTTTTCACATGAAAGTGACTCTTTATTCCAATAAAGAACAGCTTCAAACAATACACCAGAACTAGATAACCATTGGAAAGCAAGCTCTAAAAAGAGATTTCATTTCCAAAGACCACCATGCAACCAAGAATAACTGCTATTTCTTCAAGTACAAAGTTAAACCCGTGAATTTAAAATAGTTTCCAATGGTTCGGGTCTGGGAAAAGGGAACATCCATTTAAGATTAAACATAAAGATTAAAGCTGAGGTGACACTTTATTTGAAAGCATGCTGAAAGCTGTGGAATTCCCAGTGATGTTTGAAACCCACATCCAGTCAATAGGAATAATTTACATCTGGTTGATACTAAGTTGAAGAACTTGGACGCTCATCAAATAGGCTCCTTCAACAGCAGGGATGAAATGAATAAATGGCAATCTAGCCATTTTGTTAAAATTTGCTTCCAGGAGTAGGCCTTTCAGCCCAACCAAGCCTGCTCCAATCAGATTCAGCGACACTTTCCCCTGCTATCTCCAAATCCCTTGATGTCATTCGTCTCCAGAAACCTGTCTTGAACATGCTGAACAATCGAGCTTTCATGGCCCTGTGGTCAAAAATTCCAAAGGTTCACAATATCCACTCAGTGAAGAAATTTGTCCTCAGCTCAGTCTTAATTAGTCTACCCCTTAGTCCACAATTACATCCCCCTGATTCTAGGCACTAGCCAGGAAAAATATCCCATGGATGCCCACCCTAAACCCCATACCCTTCCGGGGACCATATCCCTCTATGCATGTACTTGTCAAGACGCCCCTTAAAGTCACTACTGTATCCACTTCCTCCCCTGGCAACAAGTTCCAGGCACCCACCACTCTCTGTGTACAAAATCTGCCTCGTACATCTCCTTTAAACCTTGCCCCTTAAACCTATGCCCCCTAGTAATTGACTCTTCCACCCTGGGAAAAAGCTTCTCACTATCCACTCTGTCCATGCCTCTCATAATCTTGTAGACTTCTATCAGGTCTCCCCTCAGCCTCCGTCGCTCCAGTGAGAAAAAAAAACAAGTTTCTCCAACCTCTCCTCATAGCTAATGTCCTCCATACCAGGGAATATCCTGGTAAATCTTTTCGGTACCCTCTCCAAAGCCTCCACATCCTTCTGGTAGTGTGGCGACTAGAATAGAACACTATATTCCAAGTGCGGCCTAACTAAGGAGAATCTCTCCTTCTAAGACAATCCTGCCTTATCAGGGATTTGTTTGGGGAATCTCTGCTGCACTCCCCATATCTTTACTTAGATAACGAGACCAAAGCTGTGCACAATACTCCAGGTGCAGTCTTACCAAGGCTTCATACAGTTGTAGCAGGACATCTTTACTTCTATACTCAGTTTAATAAAGTCTTATGTAGTACCAGATACCAAGAGCATGCTCAGAGAAGCTGTAAAACTTGTGGACTTTGGAGGTGATGTATGTATGGAGCAGGCATCTTGTACATTCTCTAGTGATTATTGGCAATTGGGATTAAATGTTAGACTTCATTCCACTGGTTCAGCCATGGCACAGAACACAGTGCATGGGAGACTTCCTTGATGGCAACTGCCTTGGAAAATGTTGGGAAAATATTGTAAGTACCATGCTCTTAGTAAGTAGTGAATGTCATGGAGCGAAATGGACAGCATACTCAAACACTTGCGTACAATTGACTTAGTGACAGGGAAACTGATGTAATTGCTGCTATTTTATGAGAAATGGACAGTATATAGTGATTTTGGTCCATCTGATTTATCGAAAGATTGAATTGTGAAATCTGGCTTTCAAAAATGCTTTCATTTAAAAGCTTATTAAGGTGCATCATTGTTCTGAATTAGACATGAGACACTGTTTTCAATCCTGCTTTCCTAGGGGCCAAATAAGGCAGCTTTCCGGTTTGTTGACCTGTAACTGACCTCATTTTCCTGCCTTCTCTACAAGAAAGCATTTGGTACTCGTCTAGAATCTTCCCTTCATGATGTGGCCCGGATCAATAGAAGTACCTTGAATTAGTACGAATCAATATTCTTTTTTCTAAGGTTTCTATCCTGTTCCAGAAAGGACCCCACTAATATTCACAAACACTTAAAATTTCAATACTCCACAGATACTGGCTGTCCTGAGTATTGCCACCATTTGCTTTTCTTGTTAAAACTTCAAATAGCATATTTTGTACCATAATGGGGTGCTTTTCAAATGCTGATGGCACTTGACTGAAATAATTGTTCCTAAACCAAGTTCCAAAGGAGACAAGCTTCAAGAGCTTATAAGTGGCCATAATCTAATATAGCTCAGCTCAGTTTTCCCCTTTTACCTCAAGATGTTGGTTGGGTCTGATTTTTCCAAAACTTTAACCATCAGCAGGTTGACTGATCGTATAACCTGCGGACCTTCATCCAAGTCATCTAAACGGGAATCTAGCATCAATAATATTAATCCATGCATCAGATCTTTCAGGACTCCCATAGAAGCCTCCTTGGCCAACGTTTCCACTTGGAACAACTAAATAAAGACAAAAAAATAATTCCTTAGCAGATCAAGGGAAAGAAAGTGATGATGTAAAAGCAATTTGTTTCTTTGATGTACTGGAGGCCAGCCAAGTGAACAAATCGTTCTAGTGAATAGCTTTATATGCAGAGGATTCTGTAATTACATCGTAAATATCATTTCAAAAATTACAAAATGTTCTGCTCCTCAATTAAAAACTCAAAACACTTGGTATACTTCTTGGTCACAGTACAGAAAGGAAAAGATCCTTGTAATTGCTCAGATAGGCCTAAACCAACTAAACTAACCAAACTGTTACATCTGTACTCAATGCACAACAAGGGATTACTAAACATACTAAGTCACAGAGGTTGCAATCTAAATCCAAACTGTCGCTATTGGAACGCAGGAATGTTTCCATAAGGCTCATCTTTTGCAGGCAGAAAACCATTTGAACTATCAAGCTACATTGCAATTCTTTTAGAAGCTAAGGTAATGCTCTTTTAAACCCCATATTTCCACTTCTGAATACAACCATAACCTCCCTAAGTATTGGGTTATGCTTAATTCAAAGTTGTTCAATTTTATTTACAGAAAATGCTGGAAAATCGCAGCAGGTCTCAATTTTACTTTTTACAATTTTACTTATGTTGAGTTGAAATCACAAGCGCCTCCAGTGTCATTTCCTTATTTGAATTACTGAATAATTTAACCTTTATTTGAATGTTAGGATAACAGGATATGGTGGCCTGGGTTTCTCAATTGCCACTGACAGCAAATGCGATTTGGTAAAGCAAAGCCTATTAACTTCTTTGTATATCTGAACTGATTTTGCATCTGTGAACCATTTTGTAAGGAAACCAAAGGTTTAAGGGATTTATATTTGTATGGGTAAACATTAGAAATAATACATAGCTGTTTCTGTGCCTGTAGCTAGATTTTATGCTGGACAAATGTGTTTGTATGTGTGGGGGTTGGTTTTGATTCCAACTGGGATTCTGTGGTGCTTAGAGTGCACTACAGCACGAAGAATAAATAAAAGGCATAAGTATAGAATGCTGACAGTGCAGAAAGCTGCTATTCAGCCCATCCAGTCTGCATTGATTGTCCAAAAGAGCATCTTACTCAGGCTCACTCCCCCACCCTTACATTTACCATGACTAATCCACCTAATCTACACATCTTTGGACATTATAGGGCAAATTTGCATGACAAATCCATCTAACCTGCATATCTTTGGACTGTGGGAGGAAACTGGAACACCCAAAGGAAACCCACACAGACATGGGGAGAGTATGCAGGCATTGCTTAGCAACTAGAGGCCCCAAGGGAAAAATCTTTTCCTTTGTTCTTTTGCGAGGAGTTTCCAGGAAGTTAAAAGAACACGAGGAACTGGGTACAGAACAGGATACTGCTTTTTCAAGTCACAAAATTGAAAAGGAGCTGGATAGTGAGAAGTCAGAAAAATATTTGAAGTGGTTCCAAGGTTTGTGATATCTTACTATAGTTTGAGATATTAATTGAAATAACTGTGCAACAATTGGTGTCTGGAGGTCGGAGTGTGTGTAAAAGCAGTCAAGACAAAAATCCAAAAAGGATTGGTGCAAAATCCTGCAGTGGATTTGCTGAGCGGAAAATGGTCATTTGTAAAATCTGGACTGGATGTTTGGAATGCAAACCGTTAAGTGAAGGTATTACTACGAGAGAAGACATGTTTTGGAAACGGAGTTTGGAAAATCGTATGACAATCACCTGGGGGGGGATTCGGGGGAGAAATCCATGGAGATTAATTTGGATTCAAAGGAGTGTATATTTTCCCACAGCCAATTTGTGTACTTTAAAAAAGGAACACGCGCATGTGTGAATGAGGCCATTGTAGATTCAATGTATTGTGTCATCCGCGTTAAATCTTAAAACCTGTGTATTTGTTAAACTAAAGGGGAGTAAAGGAGTATGGTATTATAATCCAACATTTATAGGTTTAATTAAAAAATATTAAAACTAATTAGCAGTGCTGTGGCATTGTCCACCTTTGATAAAGAAAAAGTAAAAGTTACAGTTTTTGGAGTCAGAGTTCCATTCTGGGATCTTCCTGCCCAGATACATCAACTGGGATCTTAACACTACTGTGAAGTTTCACTGGATTCACTTTCCACCAGCTTAAATCTCACATGATAACGGGTTCATACTTCGTATTCAAGAAAAAAAGGTTACTCCTGTGGACACACCAAGTAGGTGGGTAACTGACACCCGTTATTTTGTCTTATGTTTCGGTTAGCCTCCTATGAAATACACATTCTCTCACCCACTTTTCAGGACACAGGCAATTTAGTCCAAAAGTTTAATACAGATTAGCCGAGCCATACCATGTATATTGAGGGAAGTGATTTAACTGCCATCAGCACGGAAAATTTGTAAGTCTATTTGTTGTCCAGATAAGACCACTGAACTGGGCAATGGCATGCATGGTTACACAAAAGCAGGAATGATAAAAGCAAACAAACTAAAATGACTCCTAATCAAATGGAGAGCAGTTTTCCTTTTTTTGTTGCCATTAGTAAGCAATGCTGACAACCACAGGATGTGGGACACCTGCCTGGCTTAGGCAACAGGGCATCAATTCACCAAAGCCACTGACAGGAAACTGACAACTGTCTCAATAAAGGCTGCAGTGTGGGAGACTGACCCAATCCAGATGGGTTAGGTGAAAATTACATCTGTAGGTTAACATTTCCATTTCCAAACACGTCACTTCAATGCCTTCCTTCCTCCCAGTGCAGGAAGGCCACCATTAGTCATTAAACACTACAAGTATTGGTTTGAGTCCTTACTCAGCAAGAAGCAGATAATAAGATTTCCTCACTGACAGAGTGGTAAGCTGAAAAATGTATTAATCTTTCTTTGAGTTCATCTTTTGATCCAATTCCTTTCCAGAGGATGCCTGAAAGGAATGGAACCCTGACTCCAAAAACTGTAACTTTTACTTTGTATCATATTCAGTATACCTTACTTCACAGCAGCAATCCCCGCACAGCTCCAATCTTTTTCCTTTGGCTAGTTAAATATGTTAGTAGTCACCTTTCTTTCACTTTAGAAGAGTCTTCTAAAAGCGGTAGCGTCATATTCTTCATTTCGACAGCATTTATCACAAATAATACTTTTCAGAGACTAACATTCTTGTTGCATATTTTCAGGGATTTCTAATTTATTTCATTTTTGTTTTCTCGCATTGCTGTCTAAATTGCAGCTCTCATTATGCTATATTTCGAATGCTTCATCTTCCCTTTGGATCCCAAGTCTAATTTTAGATCAAGTGTAATTTTTGGTTAAGTCATGCTAACGCTAAATGTGCATTTTCTTTTTTCTTCCACTTTGCCTAGATATGTTAACAATGGTGTTGCTTTTTTCCCCCCACAACTCCCAACTTGTTAATGGCTCAAGAGTCCAAACGTCTATCTCTTACATAAATTTAACATGTTTCACCTACATACCCTACTACTTGTGGCAATTGCATCGATTTGTGAGTCAGATGGCCCCTGTGCACATTGTTTAGTCCTCAGGGTTCAGAAAGGAGCAGCTATGTCACTGCACAACTGCTCCTTCATTAGTGCAACTCATCACTCTCACATGCTTGCCAGCAAAGGCTACAGAAAACATTCAGATTTTCCCTCAATTGAACAGGCATATTCTAGACAAACCTAAGGCCCAGATTCATTAAAGCTTTAAAATACAGGTTAATACACTCAATGGAATATTCATTTCTATTGGATTTTAAGAATTACGGTTTATAAATTTAATAATGCCCACCACATTACTGATTGTTTAAAATTTAATGTTTTGAATACTTGCCCATTTCTTTCTTAGTTGTTACATGCATTATGCCCACTGTTGTCAAATAGGCATCTATTTTGTCAGCTAAAACTTCGCGCAGTATAAATTCAGAATAAGATTTTCCAAGTTCAAGCATAGGAACATCTTACACAATAATAATTTAAAAATAGCACATTAGAAACTATACCGTAATCATATTCCCGATGATACAGCTATAAAGTTTCAGGATTTCGGTCTTGTTAAGTTTTTCATCAGCCATGTGAGTGTTATAAATTAATCGAAGTTGCATGAAGGTTGCAATGAGAAATTGGTCAATGTGACCAGACATGGTGTCAGCTTTATCCTCCTGTCGCAAAACTTCATCAATCTGAAAACCAAGCAAGATGACTTCATTCGCTACAATTCATGCAAGAGACATTGAATATCATTTAGACAATGGATTCTCATTGTACTAGCACAAGAGGCTGCCATTCAGCCAGTCTTGCCTGTGCCAGCTTTATTATTTTACATCCATAGCATCTGGTTACCAGCCTACTTGCCAGTGAAAGCATTCTCCCCGGTTTGATTAAAGCCTTTTATTATGAGTAGTTTAAGTCTCCCCCTAACTTTCTCAACTTGAACAACAATCACAGCTTTAGTCTCTCCACTTAACTTGAACTCAGTCATCCAATTATTTTAATTAATTCGTGGGATGCTAGCATCACTGCTAATACGATCAGCATTCAGTGTCCATTCCCAATTACCCCCAAGGAGGCAAGTTTGTGAGCCGCTTTCTTGAACCACTGTAATTCATATGGTGTAGGTACACCCACAGTTCAGCTAGAAACATAGAAACCCTACAGCGCAGAAGGAGGCCATTCGGTCCATCGAGTCTGCACCGGCCACAATCCCACCCAGGCCCTACCCCCACATATTTACCCGCTAAGCCCTCTAACCTACGCATCTCAGGATTCTAAGGGGCAATTTTTTTTTTAACCTGGCCAATCAACCTAACCCGCGCATCTTTGGACTGTGGGAGGAAACCGGAGCACCCAGAGGAAACCCACGCAGACACGAGGAGACTGTGCAAACTCCACACAGACAGTGACCCGAGCCAGGAATCGAACCCGGGACCCTGGAGCTGTGAAGCAGCAGTGCTAACCACTGTGCTACCGTGTCGCTAGGTAGCGAGTTCCAAGATTTTTGACCCAACAACAACAAAAGAGCTGTGTGCTATATTTCCAGGTCAGGATGATGTATGTGTGATTGCAGGAGAACTTGTAGTACAACTGCTCCCATCTCTCTGCTGTCCTTTTTCTACTAGCTGATAGAGGCCATGGTTTCAAAGTCTTGATAAATTGTTGTAGCGCATCCTGCTGCTACTATGTGTTAGTGGTGGAGGAAGTGAACATTTAAGACGGCAGACAGGGTACCAATCAAGTGGGCTATTTTGGTGTTAAGCTTCTTGAATGTTGTTGGAACTGCACTCATCCAAGCAAGTGGACAGCATTCCATCACAATCCTGACTTGTGCCTTAATGATAGTTAAAAAGGTTTTGGGGAGTCAGGGGTTGAATTACTCGACAGAATATGCAGATCCTGACCTGCTCATGTAACTGCAGTATTTATTTGATTGATTCAGTTAAGTTTCAGGTCAACAGTGCCCCCTGCAATGTTAACGCAGATTTGCCCTGCCATTGATTTCTTAGTAAGAAGTCTCACAACACCAGGTTAAAGTCCAACATGAGGAAAGGTTGAGGGAACTTGGGCCTTTCTCTTTGGAGCGGAGGAGGTTGAGAGGAGACTTGATAGAGGTTTATAAGATGATGAGGGGGATAGATAGAGTGAACGTTCAAAGACTATTTCCTCGGGTGAATGGAGCGGTAACTAGGGGGCATAACTATAGGGTTCATGGTGGGAGATATAGGAAGGATGTCCGAGGTAGGTTTTTTACTCAGAGTGGTTGGGGTGTGGAATGGACTGCCTGCAGGGATAGTGGAGTCAGAAACTTTAGGAACATTTAAGAAGCTATTGGATAGGCACATGGAGTACTTTGGGATGATGGGGAGGAAATAGCTTGATCTGGGTTTCAGACAAAGCTCGGCACAACATCGTGGGCCGAAGGGCCTGTTCTGTGCTGTACTGTTCTATTCTATGTTTATTTGGTAGCACAAGCCACCGCTCCGAAAGCTTGTGGCTTGTGCTACCAAATAAATCTGTTGGACTTTAACCTGGTGTTGTGAGACTTCTTCATGTGCTTACCCCAGTCCAACGCCGGCATCTCCACATCATTGATTTCTTAAGCACCTGCTTTAATACAGTACCCCAGCATGACATCAATTCCCTGGCAACCATTATTTCCTCTGGCAGCTAATACTCTATGCACTTGCAAATATGGTGCCCTGAACCTATCTTTCTTGCTCAAGGATTTCTGCAAAAGTAACCAGCACCGACATCAGTTTGGTATATCACTCCAAAGAGCCAAGCATATAGCTCTTTAATTTGTTTGGACTGAGTTACTAGACTTGAGGAACAGGCAATCATCAGGTTTGCAACTAATGAGAGTCCAGAATTTTGACAGTTGCAAGATTTGTAATTATTTGACTTACTGAAAAAAACAGTACCTTAGCCAAAGGCGTTATTTTCAGATTTCAGACTTCAAATGTACAAAATTCTTTGAGAGGAGTCCTTTACGAAGGCCATCAATGATTTGGTGACAATTCCCAGTTTTTCAGCCCAAATGGGGAATTAGGACATTAATACTTTGCACAAAAGCTCAGATATTAATAAAACAAACAAGTAATAAAGTGTTAGATATTCAGTTACATAGCCAACCTCACAGAAAGCACCGATTTCTTACCTGGGCAAGAGCCTGGATACTGGTGTTAATATCACTACTTGCCACCTGCGACACAACAAAATTGATAGTAGAATCAGTGCTGCCATGTATCTCATCAAAGTGTGGAGAAACTGAACGATTTCTGAAAACATTTAAGGAAATTAAAGCTTAAAACTTTATATCAACATTTCATCTCTCACATCAACCTCAAAATAAGATTGCATATTTGCAAACACTTAACATTCAGGATGCTTCTTGTGGCTGCCACTTGCACTAATCCACTGTTTCAGTGGAGTTAATGTGGATGATGTTTTAAAGTAGTTTATTAGTCACAAGGCGTACATTAACACTGCAATGAAGTTAGTGAAATTCCCCTAGTTGCCACATTCTGGCACCTGTTTGGGTCAATGCACCTAACCAGCACGTCTTTCAGATTGTGGGAGGAACCCGAAGCACCCAGAGGAAACCCACGCAGCCATGGGGATAACGTGCAAACTCCACACAGGCAGTGAGCCAAGCTGGGAATCAAACCCGGGTCCCTGGCGCTGAGAGGTAGCAGTGCTAACCACTGTGCCACCCCTTTTAATTTTTTAAATTATAGTTCATAGAATCATAGAAACCCTACAGTGCAGAAGGAGGCCATTCGGCCCATCGAGTCTGCACCGACCACAATCCCACCCAGGCCCTACCCCCACATATTTACCCACTAATCCCTCTAACCTACGCATCTCAGGATTCTAAGTGGCAATTTTTAACTTGGCCAATCAACCTAACCTGCACATCTTTGGACTGTGGGAGGAAACCGGAGCACCCGGAGGAAACCCACGCAGACACGAGGAGAATGTGCAAACTCCACACAGACAGTGACCCGAGCCGGGAATCGAACCCGGGACTCTGGAGCTGTGAAGCAGCAGTGCTAACCACTGCGCTACCGTGCCGCCCGTGCTTAGTTACCCCATGCTTAGTACCAATAGCCATGCCAATGGAATCAAAGACACCAAGGGGCCTGCCTCTCAAAAGGGTTTTCACATTTTGGCATTAATTTCCTAACAATTTTCTGTGACGTGCAATGAAATTTGTAAAGCAGCAGCATGAAGAAAAAACCAAGAGAAAAGGAAATCAATGGCACGATGAAATTTTACAGCATTTCCAACAGCTAGGTGTTGGCTGTGATTTACTTTCAATTAAACTATTTCTAAATGGACAGCTTTAAATGAAATTACCACTGACGTAGTAAAGTGTCTCTTGTTGGCAACAATACTGAACTTGCAGGTCGAGTCATCTGCTAAGACTCAGCAGAATGTATGAATTGATTTAGTAGATGGAGATGGAAAGACTGCATTACTAGAGTAGTACATAACTACAGCTGTTACAATTGGAAAGAATTCACTTGTTAGGATCCTTGCTCTTCAATTCATACTTTATCCACACGCAGTGGGATTATAATTTGATATATACTGGGAAATCACACGCGAAGTGCACAAAATAGCACTGCTTCCATTTCAATTGCCAGTTACGGGAAACAAATTGTTAAACTCTGCACAGACTCTGGTTTTCACCACACATTCTAATGCATCATATTCATTTTATCCTCCATAAATTTAGAACAAAGGGATATAATGGACAGAGTACAGATACCAATAAAATTTTAAGCACGGATTTTCCTTTCAAAGGATCTTTTAATTCCCTTCAACATATCAGTGGCTTACTTTGGTTCTGGAATGCAAACTGGCTCATACAGCTCATCAAGTTTGTGCTGTACCAGATCCGGTAATTCACACCCGCCAGCATTATTGTCATTTTCAATTTCATCGAGATCCAACTGGAACTCTCTTGGAATCATGGGTGCAGATTCAGATGTGGAATGCGAATTATTGGAACGTGCTTGACTGCAAAAAAAAATTGAACAAGTGTTAATAATCATTCAATATTTTTCTTTACAATGGGAAACACCTCCAATTGCTCAAAGTGGCACGCACCGCGAGGTTTGCAACCGATTTGGAACATGGTTCATTTCTTTTATTACATTTCTTCCACCTTTCCCCATGCCCCTCAAATGTTACCTCCTACTGAGCTAGGGTTCAACAAGCTCAGATCCCTTTCTAGTACCTTGGCCAAGAGGTTATTTTGAGCGAATTTCCTTCAGCAAATGTACATGAGCAGAAATCAGCAGCAAAACCATCAGCCAATTTTTCTCCTCCCTTGGCCAGGGGACATGGAAGCAAATTTTAACTTAAAACACCCTGGCTGAGACCAAAAAGCAAATCTGGAAATTTCTGATTGATACAACTTAGTTATACATTCCCTTGAAGCATCACCATACTATCGACTGAATGCAAGCCATTCTAATATTAAGAAATCCAAAAAGGACATTGAAGGAATCAAGTACAGTTCATGACTGCCTTACTTGAAACAAAGTTAAATCTGTCAAAGTGGTTTTAAATACTGTACAGCTGCAGCTGAACTGAATTACACCAGATTGTGCACTTGCTATTGCTTCAGTCAGCACTTGGAACTTGCATACACCAATACAAAGGAACAAATTTAACAACTGAAAGTTTCTGGGAAATACTAACTACTTTTTTCCTCTTGTAGGTAGATAAATAATCTACAGAATTTAGGAAGTGTCATAATAATTGTGAATTAAAGTTAGTATGCTGGTTCAATAGCACTGCACAGTCAACCTACAACCAAGAACAAGTTTTACTTACATTCGATAGGTTCGATACATTATTCTTTCCAAGGAAATGCCATGAAAGAAGTCAGAAGACAGATTTAGACAATAGATACAATTATAAAACAGACAAAAGCACAAAAACAGAGGTGTTAAACAAAGGAAACAGCATTCTGTCCTTAACACATTGAGTACAAGTGTGATTCATTCGACACCAGCCTTCAAACCCTCACTTTTCCTAGTGAATAACTGCTCATACATTAAGTGCAAAGCTTACAAAAGTAATCCTAAACAGAATGGATTCTATGGGGCAAACCTGAGGAAAGGTACTTCAGAGTGAAGCTGAAAGACCAAATAAAGCATTTGTCATTGCTTGGATCTTCAGTAAATGAGAGTGACTACACGGCTATAAACCACGAGACAAGTTTGACTAAACATTAAACAGCTAAACATACAGAATTCTTTAAATAATTGATCAAAGTTATAAATGGCTCTCGTGTTGATTGGGGAGCGGGGGGTACAGGTACAGCATCTCGCCAGACGTTGAATCTTGCCGATTTTCAGGTTGGGTGGTTTGCGTTGGGCATGGAGAGTATTGAGGATATGCTTTTCATGTAAGGATTTCAAAGAGTACTTTTGAAAGATGTGGAGACATTGCTGCAAGAAGTGCCAGGAAATTCTTTGGAGCTGCTTCAGATCAGTGTTACTTTCTCAGAAGTGTAGCAGAAAGCTCTATTTAAGGATGTAAATGGGCTCCCCATGTCACTTCAATGAAGTGTTGGTGCTGGTGAGAGCAGCTCCAAAGAATTTACCAGCCATACAGGTAGAGCAAAAGATGTTGGAGAGGAGGGAAAGTCAAGTGATGGCAGCTTTAAAAAATGTCTAGTTTTCAGGCCACTGATTTTGATTTCTCCCCCATTTCTGTGATCCTTGCCTCTCTCTCTCTTTGATCTTCCGACCTGTCCCCATCAAATTCCAATCTTCCCTTCCCTCATTCCTCACTTCTGCACTCTGGGTGCTCCACTATGTCCTGCCCATCTCACATCACTCACCACCCTGTGCTAGCAATCTGAAATTCTCTTCTCCCAGAAGAATGTGTATGCTGGGATAATTGGAGCTATCAAGTCTGAATTAGATGATTTTTTTTTGTTAGGCAAGGCTGGAGCTAAGGTAGATAAACTGAATTGAAGTAGAGATCAGCCATCATCTAACAAAGTAGCAAAGCAGACTCAAGGGGGTGAACGCCTTATTTATATTCCTAAATTACAACCAAATAACAAGGCATTTTATTCTTTATACTAATCTTCAACATGAAACCAATCATTGAATACGCTGTTTTTCATTGGCTAGGTTACATCTGAGCCTTAGATTTCTACTTGCTTCAGAAAAACTGTTGTGCCCAAGATCCACTCAGCTAGAAAGCTTTGGAGCTCCAAAGAGACAGCAGTGGGACTCAATTGGCAACACACACACACTTCTGAATCATAAGGTCATGGGTTCAAGTCCCATTTAAGAGACAAAAACAAAACCTAGGCTGACACTTCAATGCATTACTGAGGGACTGCTGCGCTTGACAATGCTTTCTTTTCAGTGAGACATTGAACCTCACGGTAAGCATGAAAGATCCTCAGACATTATTTTGAAGATCGGTGGGGGAGTGCGCTCTGACCAATTCTTATCCTTCAACCACCATCATCTGAAGATAGATCACAAGGTCGAGAATAATAACCCAGCTTCTTCTCTAGAGATGTCACTTGATCTGCTCAACGTTTTCAATGTTGTGTTTATAGAAAGAATCACGGCTCTAATTCTTTGCACTTGTGCATTCAGACTTAAAGCACGTGCATGTTTAACTTTAATGGAATATCTTGGATTTATTTGTTCCAGTACCCGTCTCATTTTGAGGTGTAATCAGCCTGAATGCAATGTATATTGCAGACAGTTTGAAAAATTAGCTTCGAGTACTGTAGCTATATGCACTGTCACCATCACAATCACAAATCGAATAGGTAAAAACACATTTTTTGTCCGATCCTATTTGTATGCACAGACGTTGTTTGTGTTTTGTCAGATAAATAGGCTCCAGATCTCATTACAGCCTTGGTTCAGACATGGACAATACCTGAGCAGTAAGAGAGTGTGACTGATCTTCACACCAAGGCAGTATTTGGTTAAGTAGGGCATCATGGACAAAATGTGGAGATGCCGGCGTTGGACTGGGGTAAACACAGTAAGAAGTTTAACAACACCAGGTTGAAGTCCAACAGGTTTATTTGGTAGCGGTAGCCACAAGCTTTCGGAGCCTAAAGCCCCTTCTTCAGGTGAGAAGAAGGGTCTCGCTGGTCCACATGTAGCAGAGCAATATCAAGGCTAAGGCATACAGTATTTCCACCAAACAATATAGGCAACAGCCATCTGAAACAAGAGACACTGCATCCTTTTCCCTGATCATTCAATGGCATTGCTGAAGAGTCCTTATAAATATCCAAGAGTCACTAGAAAAGCTGACAACACAAATGTAGACCAGATCAGGGGGTTAGGAAGTGTGTGTCAAGTGGCTCACCCACTGGAACATTGCCTGGATGGGTGCATTCAAGAAGCTCGACTATTCATGACAAGATTCAACATCTGGCGAGATGCTGTACCTGTACCCCCGCTCCCCAATCAACACGAGAGCCATTTATAACTTTGATCAATTATTTAAAGAATTCTGTATGTTTAGCTGTTTAATGTTTAGTCAAACTTGTCTCATGGTTTATATGATGTGGAGATGCCGGCGTTGGACTGGGGTAAACACAGTAAGAAGTTTAACAACACCAGGTTAAAGTCCAACAGGTTTATTTGGTAGCAAAAGCCACACAAGCTTTCGAGGCTCTAAGCCCCTTCTTCAGGTGAGTGGGAATTCTGTTCACAAACAGAACTTATAAAGACACAGACTCAATTTACATGAATAATGGTTGGAATGCGAATACTTACAACTAATCTAGTCTTTAAGAAACAAAACAATAGGAGTGGAGAGAGCATCAAGACAGGCTAAAAAGATGTGTATTGTCTCCAGACAAGACAGCCAGTGAAACTCTGCAGGTCCACGCAACTGTGGGAGTTACAAATAGTGTGACATGAACCCAATATCCCGGTTGAGGCCGTCCTTGTGTGTGCGGAACTTGGCTATCAGTTTCTGCTCAGCGACTCTGCGCTGTCGTGTGTCACGAAGGCCGCCTTGGAGAACGCTTACCCGAATATCAGAGGCCTCTGATATTCGGGTAAGCGTTCTCCAAGGCGGCCTTCGCGACACACGACAGCGCAGAGTCGCTGAGCAGAAACTGATAGCCAAGTTCTGCACACACAAGGACGGCCTCAACCGGGATATTGGGTTCATGTCACACTATTTGTAACTCCCACAGTTGCGTGGACCTGCAGAGTTTCACTGGCTGTCTTGTCTGGAGACAATACACATCTTTTTAGCCTGTCTTGATGCTCTCTCCACTCCCATTGTTTTGTTTCTTAAAGACTAGATTAGTTGTAAGTATTCGCATTCCAACCATTATTCATGTAAATTGAGTCTGTGTCTTTATAAGTTCTGTTTGTGAACAGAATTCCCACTCACCTGAAGAAGGGGCTTAGAGCCTCGAAAGCTTGTGTGGCTTTTGCTACCAAATAAACCTGTTGGACTTTAACCTGGTGTTGTTAAACTTCTTATCATGGTTTATAGCCATGTAGTCACTCTCACTTACTGAAGATCCAAGCAATGACAAATGTTTTATTTGGTCTTTCAGCTTCACTCTGAAGTAGACCCTTGAGAAGACTCACCTGAAGAAGGGGCTTAAGGCTCCGAAAGCTTGTGGCTTTTGCAACCAAATAAACCTGTTGGTGTTGTTAAACTTATCATGGCCAAAGTCATACCTGGCACTAAGATGGTTCCAATTGGTGGGAGACTAATTACCTCAGCCCAGAACATACTATATATTTTAAATTAATTTTATGAGATGTGGGCATCTCTGGGTAGACCAGGGCAACACGGTGAACACAGTGGTTAGCACTCTCAACGTCAGGGACCTGGGTTCAATTCCCGGCTTGGATCACTGTCGCTGTGGAGTTTGCATGTTCTCCCCATGTCTGAGTGGGTTTCCTCCAAGTGCTCCGGTTTCCCCCCACAGTCCGAAAGACATGTTGGTTAGGTGCACTGGTCATGCTAAATTCTCCCTCAGTATTCCAGAACAGACACTGGAATGTGGCGACTAGGGGATTTTCACAGAAACTTCATTGCAGTGTTAATGTAAGCCTGCTTGTGACACTAATAAATATACTTAAACTTTACAAATTTATAGCCCATCCCTAGTTACTCTCAAGAACGTGGCAGTGAGCTGCCTTCTTGAACTGCAGTCTCCAAGGCATAGGTACACCCGCAATACTGTTAGAGAATGAGTTCCAGGATTTTAGCCCAATGGCAGTGAAGGAATGGGTGATACATTTCCAAGGAGGGATGGTGAGTGGCTGAGGGAAACCACCAGATGGTGTTCCAAGCATCTGTTCTTCTAGATGTTCGTGGTCATGGGTTTGGAAGGTGCTGCCTAAGGAGCCTTGGTAAGTTCCTGCAGTGCATCTTGTAGGTGGTACACACTGCTGCCATTGTTCATCGGTGGTGGAGGGATTGAATGTTTGTGGAAGGGGTAGCAATCAAGCGGGGGTTGCTTTGTCCTGGATGTTGTGTTCCCGAGTGTTGTTGGAGCTGCATTCATCCAAATACATGGAGTATTCCACCACACGGCTGACTTGTGCCTTGTAAATGGTGGACAAGCTTTGGGAGTTAGGTGTGCTACTTGCCACAGGATTCCTAGCGTCTGACGTGCTCTGGCAGCCACAGTATTTATTTGGCTGGTCCACATGTAGCAAAGCAATATCAAGGCTAAGGCAAAACAGTATTTCCACCTAACAATACAGGCAACAGCCATCTGAAACAAGAGACACTGCATCCTTTTCCCTGGTCATTCGATGGCATTGCTGAAGAGTTCTTATAAATATCCAAGAGTCACTAGAAAAGCTGACAACACAAATGTAGACCAGATCAGGGGGTTAGGAAGTGTGTGTCAAGTGGCTCACCCACTGGAACATCACTTGCCTGGATGGGTGCATTCAAGAAGCTCGACTCTATTCATGGCAATGCAACTCAGTGGATTGGCATTTCACTTAGCCAAACATTCATCCCTTCCTCCACCAACACACTGTGGCTAAGGTTTTCCTGCAGCATCTTCTATACTCGTGACCGCAACCACCAAGAAGCACAAGGGCAGCAGGCACATGGAACATCAACTGCTAAGTTTCCCTCCCAGTTATACGTCCTACCTACTTGGACTTGCATTGATGTTCCTCCTTCAATTCTGTGGTAGAGTCCTGGAACTCCTACTTAATAGCTTGGTGAGGCCATATACACCAAACAAACTGCAAATTCAAGAGTAGAGCCCATTGCCACCAGCTTTTGAAGGAAATGTTATAGATAATACATGCCAACTTTCCAGTGATGCTCACATCCCAAGAATTAACTGGGAAAAAGTCTAGAATGCTTTCAAACACATTCTGTATTATATGTGGATGAGAACCTCAAATCGTTATTTAAGTGTTACAAGTCAAACATTGTGATTTATTGAATTTTCTTGCAGTCACCAATCAATCGCTATAGCTGAGGTGACAATGCAATCAGTTTAAGGTGGATAGTTGAGCAGTTTTATGTATTCCCATGAAAGAAACTTAAGTGTCTGGCCTTGAACCTGGACTTTTGCTGCTTGGACTCAATTTAATAGTTACAGTAAGTTGTGAAATCATACAGCATTCAGCCCCTGATGCCTTTTCCAACTCCAGTAAAATTATCCAATTAGTCCAAACCCCTACTCTTGCCACTTGGTTATGCAAATGTTCATATCCAACTCCCTTTGATAGTTACTATTGAATCTATTTGTACAAATCTTACATGGCAGCACATTTAAGCCACAGCTGTCAATTATTTTAAATCTGTGCACCGTGATTTGTTAGGAAACCAAAGGAAATTCACAGGATTAATATTTGGAAGGGTAAACAGCAGAAATAAAGTATATAGTTTTCGGTGGATTTAATTTAATGCTTCTGTGCCTGGAAGGGATTTCATGCTGGACAAAGATGTCTGTGTGGGGGGGTTAGTTTCAGTTCCAGCTGAAATATATTGTGTTTAGAAAGCTTCGGCTTGAAAGGAAAATATTGTTGCTTGACAACTAGAGGGGTCTGTGGGATAGCAGGAAGCTTTATTTTGTTTTTTTAAGTTTCAGCTGAAAGCAGTTGGAGTCAGGTAATGGAACAACCAACAACTCTCAGCTCTGCAAGAGGAAGCTAAAGGGCAACCAGCTCTTTTAGCTTTGCTGCAAGTAAAACCCTACAATGGAGTAATGGTTCAGACAACCAGTGCCAAAGATCTATCGAGCATCTAGCTAAGAAGCTAGAGAAAAGAAAAGTTTCCAGAACGCCTGGAGTTAAAGGGAACAAAGAAGAAACTGGGAAATAGAACATGATTCTGTTCAGGGACATCAAACAAAGCTAAGAAATAATTTGGCAAGGATAGAGAGAATTGTTTTCTAAAAGTGATCCTAAAGTTTCAAATATCTTACAATTGTATATAAACAAATTAAAGTACCATCTGGATATCAGAATGGGTGCAAGAGTGAAAACCTAAAAGGGTTAATTTGAAATCCTGGCATAGATTTACTGCTAAAAGTGGAGCGGAAGGTCTGGTCAAACATAGAAACTAGAAACAGGAGAAGGCCATTCGACTCTCAGCCTGCTCCGCCATTAATTTTGATCATAGCTGATCGAATTCAACAATCTGAAACCAAAAGAGAAAATGCTGGAAAATCTCAGCAAGGAGAGAAAAGAGCTGACGTTTCGAGTCCAGACGGCACTCTGTCAAAGCCAAAAGGCATAGAAAGTGGGAAATATTTATACTGCAGGGTGAGGGAAAGAAAGATGAGTCATAGCCACAGAAACAAGGGAAACCAGTTAATAGCTGTTCGAATTCAACATCCTGATCCCTCTCTTCCCCCCCATATCCCTTGATTCCTTTAGCCCCAAGAGCTACATCTAATTTCTTCTTGAGATCAGATGTTTTGGCCCCAACTACTTTCTGTGGCAGTGAATTCCACACATTCACCACCCTCTGGATGAAGAAATGTCTCCTCACCTCAGTTCTAAAAGGTTTACCCCTTATGCTCAAACTATGACCCCAAGTTCTGGACTCCCCCACTGTTGGGAGCATTCTTTGAGTCTACCCTCTTGGAATTTTATAAGTTTCTATGAGATCCCCTCTCTCTTCTAAACTCCAGTGAACATAATCCTAACCAACTTAGTCTCTCCTCATATGACAGACCTGCCATCTCAGGAATCAGCCTGATAAACCTTTGCTGTACTCCCTCTATAGCAAGGACATCCTTCCTCAGATAAAGACACCAAAACTGCACACAATACTCCAAGTGTTGCCTCACCAACACCCTATACAATTGCAGCAAAACATCCCTATCCCAATACTCAAATCTTCTCGCTATGAAGGCCAGCATACCATTTGCCTTCTTTACTGCCTGTTGGACCTGCGCGCTTACTTTCAGTGACGAATGCGCGAAGACTCCAAGGTCTCATTGAGTAGCCACCCCTCTCAGTTTACACCAATTCAAGTAATAATCTGTCTTCCGATTATTGCTCCCAAAGTGGATAACCTCACATTTATCCACATTATACTACATCTGCTATGCACACACACTCAGCCTGTCCAAATCACTCTGAAGCATCTCTGCATCCTCCCACAGCTCACCCTCCCACCCAAAATACCTACCAACCGGCAGGTATTTTCGAAAATGTGAACTGGATTTTGGAATACGGATCACTAAGTGAATCATTGCTATGACAGAAGATCTTAAAAGCTTATTTTAGGAAGAGAGTTTAGAAATTCTGATATGACAATCATCTGAGGGGGGAGGATTTGGGAGGTGAAATCCACCAACACTAACTGTGTGCTAATGAGATCATTGTAGCTTCAAACCTACTGTATCATCTGTGTTAATCTTAAAACCTGTGTGTATTGGAGCAGTAAAGGAGTATTGTATCATAATCGATTTTTCATGTTTAATTTTATCTTGTTAAAACTAATTAGTCGTCCTGTGACTGTTCCTCCACATTTGAGGAAACAAAAAATAAAAGTTAGTCTTTTGAGCCAATATTCCATTCTGGGATCTTCTCAAACAATTATATCAACTGAGATCATAACAGATTATCAATCTTCCTGCCAGGGGACAGTTTCTCTATTTATCAAATTAAAATTCCTCATTATTTTGATCACCTTTATGAAATTACCCTATATTTGCTCAGAAAATCCAGCTTTTCTAATTTTTCCACAACTGAAATCACTTAAGTCAGACAGGACAGTTCAAGGTGATGGATAGTCATGTAACAAGCTGCCAAGAACCAATTTGTGAAAAGGTTACCTCAGGAGAATTGTATGCGACTTTGATGGAGATTAGAGAAATTTATAATTACTGTTTCTGTAGAGTAATGCACATTTATCTAGTTAATGGTCAATAGAATTTGTCTGTGATACACATAAAAGAACCATCCTCTATTCTGCTAGCCAACTTTAAGATGGAATTACGGTACAATTTCCTAAGACCATCTTCATGGTTGAAATATTTAGTTATTTCTTCTTATACAAAGGCTTCCAAAATCAATGTTCTTCAAACCATATTGTGGTCCCACGAGCATCCAAAAGTACACTTTTTATTAATAGACCTGCATGGGGCTTTCTTTGTCATTCCCAAATGTGACCGAATAGATACAAAACAATTGACTATCAGGCAAATTTGAATCATGCATTTGAATAAATGTTCCACTTACAAGCCATTGAGTGGAGGCTTTTCTGAATTCCAGTACTGCAAGCAGCCAATGGATATTTTTCTTCTAGTCTAATTCTCAAGAGCCATTGTCCATTTAAAACTGAGTTAGTGCCCTGATAAAGCAATCTTGCCTACATAGAACCCCGACAGATGAATCTCCTGAAATATCCCAACATTCAATAAGATCAACAATTCCTTGAAGCAGACCTTTTGATGGAAACCTTTCTATCCAAAAGTCAAGCTTTCAGGGATGACTATTCTACTGCCTTAAGACTTTGAAACATAATCTCAGCAGATTCTTCTAGAAATCTTCTGTAGGTAGCTGTACCAGTTAAGATGTTACATTCATAAAGCAAAGACTTGTAAGCTGCAGCTTCTCCTCGATGAGAACAATCACTGTCCAAACAGGAAGTAGGGCTAGCATTTTAATCAAGACAATTGCATAAAATAGAGCTGCAGAGTTTAGCGCAATAGCATGGGCAAAGCTGGTGTGATACCCCTAACCTTTGAATTCCAAAGATGCTGCCACTGGACAACAGCTGCAGTGCCTCTGGTGGGGTGGGGGGAGGGGGGGAAATTTAGAAAGGAGAAATCCAACATGGCCCATCATCATTTACAATCCCTTCATAGACAACCCAGGAAAGTTTGGAGTTGCCAGCCACCTTCAAAGTAGTGTTTTGCTGAAATGGCAACTATATACTTTGAAGTAGTGTTACTGGGGTGGTAAGGCCTGGTTTGACACATCAATTATTGCTCAGCCAAAAAAAACTAACGACAGTGGAAATGACATACATAAACATCTCAACAGTATCTTCAACCGAGCACAAGTCTTAGTTTCTAATCGAGTGCCATGATAACTTGCAACAGATATGCACTATTGCAGAATCTTTGGCTTTTCCACCAGGAGGGATGAAGTTCAAACATCCCTGCGCATTTGCTCAAAAAGCCATATATTTTCAAAAAACACATTGCAAATGATGGCATCAAACACTAATGAACATCCTGGTCATTGGGAACCATCCACAACATTCAATGTTGATTTAGAAACAGAGAGTAAGCACAAACCAACAATATGCTGTCCATGTCCACGTAAAGCAAGACACTGCGGAGGTCTGAACTAAAAACCAAGTGCTGGAGATACTCAGCAGTCCGGCAGCACTGATAGAGGGATATAATGGTGTCGTCACTGGTCTAGCAATCTAGGCTCTGGGGTCACATGTTTCCACCATGACAGCTGATGTAATTTAAATTTTTTAAAAATTAATTAAATGGGGAATTGAAAACTAGTCTCAGTAATGGTGACCATGAAACTATCATTGATCGCCACAAAAACCTCTCTGGTTTACTAATGTTCTTTAGGGGAGGAAACTGCCATTGTAACCTGCTCTGGTCTACTTGTGACTCCAGACCCACATCAATGTGGTTTAGATACCTGCTAAAATGGCCCAGCAAGCCACTCAGTTCAAGGGCAATTACAGATGGGCAACAAATCCCATGAAGGAATAAAGAGATCCTCCCACGGAGAGGAAAACAGAATGAATGTTGAGTCCAGTGTGATTCTTCTGAAGTAGACTTTCTTTGAAAAGGCTCAAGAGTATTTGGAAGAGTCATATTGGACTCAATGCTAACTGTTTCCTTCTCCACAGATCCGCCAAACCTACTCAGTTTTTCAAAATTGTCGTTTTTATTCTCAAGTAAATTTGACCTCAAATCTAACAATGTGAAACAGAACATGCAAAACAAATTTTCCACAAAGATTACAGGGAAAAGCACAACTATACTCCATTGAATGAAACCCGAATCATCTCTTTTTCTGGTGGGATACAAGTCTACCAAACATTAAATATGAAGGAATTGGTTGGGTACGGAAGGAGCACAATAAAAACAACAGAATTCAGGAAAGCAAAACAGAAATGGAATGCAAGTGAGAGACACAGATAAATATTTGACAATTCAGACAGACTAAGCTATTAAAAAAAGGGACAGCGCTCACAATGCCTTCATGTCAGATAACAGCAAGCACTATTTTCATATGAAGGTTGAACGAACGAAGGCTTAAGGAAAATTCTACTACCCACTCCAAACTAATTCAAGACAATTCTATACACTACAGCACCAAACCATATTCACACCATAAATCTCCTCTTCCAATGTTCACATATATTCAGATACAATAAAACAAAGATACAATAGAACCCATCAAACATTGGGTAACGCACTTATTCCAAAACTTCCAATTGGATTAAACACAGTCGTGCAAGTAATAACTTGAAAATATTTTTGAGCAAAGTTTGTCTTTTCCTTTGACAGAAGGCACAATTGTGAACGCTGCCAATAATTAAGCTAGTTAAAGCTTAATTGCAAGACAACCCAAAACTTAATCCTAGCTTCTGCAATGTTAATTGAACTGTGGGGATAGAGACAGGTGTATAAAAGGTAAACAACAGTCATAGTTTCTGCCCTTCGCTGGTATACGAGCAATACCCACTCCAAAACATTTGGAAGTTAGCATGTCACTTGCTCAGCTGTGTAATGTTCTCTGTGTAAAGCCCACAGACACTTGACTTAAAATCCAGATGAAGAACAAGGAGGATACACCATACATCCCAGGAAGAATGTGTTTTCAGGAAAGGAGAGAAAAAGCACCTGCCATATCAGTTCACCTTAGATTCTACATAACTAGGCAAAACACATCATCTGTGAACATGATTCTGGAAAGGTTACTCTGTGCTCCTGAATCTCATCAATGCCCTGGTCAAAGAACTCCATGAAAAATCCCTGCCTCTAAACTATTATATACTGAGCCTGGAGCCAAGAGAAACTGACTTTCACAATCATAAATGTTCATACTTTTGGGTTAATGAAACCTGACCATCCTTAAAGTCAGAGGAGCCGGGTAAGCAAATACAAAGCCCATGCCAAATTTCAGTATACATGGGGCTTCAGACATCAGGAAGTCACTTGGCAAACTGATGTGACAACAAAAATAGTGCTGGAACCAAAGCAAAACAAACCTCTATGGGATAAAAGCTTAAAGCCAACTCCAAAAAATGCTTCGAGTGTGTAGAAAAATGCCTGAAAAACTTTCCAAAATGAAAAATAGATCACATAACCAACATCATTAACATAGAGAACAGAGTTTAGCCATTTTATCTTACTAAGGACTATAAATCCAAGGCTGACCCTGTCCAGAACAATGCCTGGGAACAGCTCAATGCAGCAAGATCACCAAGGAATTATTAGGTAATATTGCAGCGTAATTCTTCCTTCCTCTCTATCGCTTTATCATTGCAAACCAAACTATTTATAAATCTCAAGTGCCTTGTTTGATTCCGAGTTCTATAAGCCTTTCCATCACAAAGACCACCTGCTACCATCTCTGGTGTGAAACCCAAGAGCAAAATATTATGGATGATGGAAATCCAAATTTAAAAACGGAGAACATGCTCAAAAAATTCGACAAGTCTGGCATCTGTGATGAGGGAAACAGTTAGCATTTCAGGATGGTGACCTTTCATTAGAACTTGCAGGGGGGTGAGGGGGTGCTGGCAAGAACTTTTTAGGGGGAATAAAATCAGAAAGATCTATGACTGGCTGGAAAGAAAGGAGAAATAAAACAGAGTTAATTGGTTTTTGGCGAATTGTTGGAGGCTTCAAATTGATTTTTTATGACAAGATTTATGATAGGAAAGACTAGTAGCAAAATTTGGAGCGCTCTTCTGCATTAATTGTTAATTCTAAAACCGAGATTGATAGTTTGTAAAGAATATGGCAAAAGGACAGGTACATGGAATTAGGCCACAGATTAGCCATAATCTCAATGAATGATGGGATAGACTCAAGGGAGTTAAGAGTCTACTTTTGTTGATATATTCCTGCGACAACACATGGTAAAGCAATCACTCCTTTGAACCCTCATTAATTTTGCAACAAGGAGCAGTAACGTCAGATTAGAGACACACTCAGCCAGAATCATAGGTTAAACAACAGAACTTTTGCTACTATCCTACAAAGAACAAAGCTCTTCAGAACTAAGAGCTACACTTTACTATGAGGACAACTTTAAACCCATAGTAAGTGGGAAAATCATGTCCATTATAAATTGATCAATTGAGGGCAACTTGCATCAACACTTGCCTACCGACAAAATTACAGCTGCTTGGAGACAACTTTGTGTATTCAGGTAGGGTAGGCCCCACCGTTCTGTTAAAAAAACTCTGAAGGAATAAACATCCATTTGATTTTTCAGATTAAGTTAGCTTGTTGTCCAATGTACATTGATCTTAAATCAAATCTTGTTACTAATTATCTCATTAATCTATCGGATTGAGATGATGCAAACATTGCTATTTAGATGACTAGGTAGCCATTATAAACATACTTCAGTTTGGATGGCACTTCATCACAGCCCTTCCGTGGCGCAGCAGCGTTTGGATTTAGTCCTTGTGTCCTTGAAGTTTTCTCCTCCTGTTTTGTAGATACCACAGAGGGTTTCTTAGCAGATCGTTTGATTCTTTCCTCCAACATGCTCATTTCTTTTTCAGAAAGCTAGGATCAAAGAGTTGAAGACCAAGAAAAAAGATCCAGTCAATTCCATCTTACCCCTGACACAGCTTTTAAATAATCCTGCACTTATAAAAACATCTGCACACTAACTTGAAAAGGCAAAGCAAAGGAGCTACTTCTCATGCAAGTAAACTGGAGGTTTTATCAAATGAAGCTGACAACTCAAAAGTAAGACTTCTATAGCAGGAAGGAGAGAAATAAAACTTTCAACACTGAGTAATTGTATGGAGCAAAAAGGAAAGCAAAAATTGAGAACCTCCATCAAAACTAACGAAGCTTTACGATCTTCAAAACTATTCAGTCAATTTGAGACCATTTGAAAGTTAACGAAAGCAAAGCAGACAAAAGCAACCAATGAAACCCCTGTAAAAAACAGTCTGTAATGCTCCTGCTCGTGTTAAGTCAATGAAGCAACCCAGAAAAGGTAAATCATTATTGGTATATTACTACTGGTCATCAGTAATATTCGGCTGCTCTAGTGTTGACTGGGGAACTGTGCGCCAATCTTCTAGGCCACATCAAAACAAGATTAAGGATCCGACTGAGATTAAAGCTACTCCAATCAGTTTGGACTGACCTGGGATTCTTAACTGAATACATCTTATTCTATGATGCTTTGATTTCATAAAGTAGCATCTTCAAATAAATTGACCAACAAATGCCCTGCATAAGGATGCATACGAACCATATCAAACTGCTAGCAAGATTAAGGATCAAGATCTGATCAAGTTTTGATTTATTTGGGATTACTTTATTCTGTGATGCTTTAATGTATAATGTGGATGCAAGTACCATCTTCAATCCAAAAAAAAACTGCATAATCCTTCACAGAACTAATACAAACCATATCATGAGTTCAACCCAATCCACTTGCAATCTTAAAACTTTTCCCTACTGTTTATCCCATTGTCAGATTGCCTCAACTAGTAATAATCTTGCCTTGAAACATCCATAAGAACCTAAGAAATAGTACAGGGTACATGGTCCAGTAAACCTGTTCTGTCATTCAATAGGATTATGGCTGAACTTTTGCATCAAGGCCAGTTTCACATCCTATCCACGTCCAACCTCCAGGGAATAGAGAACCATTCTGTTCAACCTCCTCACAAGGCAGCCCTTTCATCTGAGCAATAAATCTAGTGAGCAGTCATTGCACTTCGTTCAAGTCTCAAAAATGGAGAATAAAAATCTGCCCACAACATTCCTTTTATAAATTTACTTTTCATTGAATCCTTCCTCTCCTTTATTAATTTAATCTATTGCACTGGAGTTATTGGATTCACCAGGATAATGGATCCGGACAAGTTTAAGAACAGTTTGTGTAATTGAATAGCAGGCTCTCCCCCAGTTTTGGCAGAGTCAGCATGGCTTAATGAAAGGGAAGTGTTTTTTTAAGTTGGTTACAATTTTTGAGGTTATAACCAGCAGGGGGTGTGGGAAGTGGGTGGATGTAGTGCATCTGGATTCTCAAAGGCATTCGATAAGGTGCCACACAAGAGGTTATATAAGGTCCGGGCTCATTGGGTTGAAACACAGGGATTGACAATTGGTTAATGGATCCAAAACATTAAGAACAAATGCACCTTATTGGTGAACCATAAATTGAAATCATCTCCATTACAACCTCTTCAGCCATACATTTAAACCTCAGCTCGTCCCTATGCCAATGTGGACACGGCTCAGGTGGTAATCCAGAGATTACCTATGTTGAGGCCCTTTGATTTGTACAACCAGACAAACAAGAGCATTTCCTCACTCCTGTCCAAAAAGACAAATACTCACATTCCCAATCAATTTAAAAACTTGATCTCCACAGATGTTGTAGACAGTAACCACTGTATTTAAGGCAGCATTACGAACAGATGTATCTCGATCTCCAATCTGACTTGCAATTTCTTTGAGCGCTTTGGCTGGAGTTGGCTGGCAGACATTCAAATCATAAACTTCAATTAAAGCACCCAGCTCTTCCAAACATTCTGCAAAAAAAAAAATCAACAGCAACAAGTTAGGTTCAAGTATCCGATGCTCACCCTGTTTGATCATAACTTCCTCTGTGCCTGCAATTTGGGGAGAATAACCCTGTCAAGATTCACACATCCACAATTAAATAAAATGGATCAGCCACCAGATTGGCGGGGCGGGGGGTGCAAAGCGAGGAGGAGGAAAGACATGGAAAGAATTTTGTCTGGGGTAGTCTTCCTCACCATCCTGCCTCCACAATGTGAATATCAAATAGAATGATAATGCTCCAGCCTCAAGAGGAGGCTTCATCGCATTCATGAGATGAAGAGCCATTTTTGTTGCCCATCTGTAACTTTCCTTCAGGAAGTAGTGCTGGGTTACCTTCTTAAACTGCTATAACCAATGTAGCATAGGTACGTCACGGTGCTTTAAGGGAGCGTGTTTCAGGATTTTGATCCAACAACGGAGGCACAACAATACCATTTCCGATTCAGATTGAGAGAGATTTGGGGAGGAACTTGCAGATGGAATTCCAATACATCTTTTGCAGCAATAGCAGCTGTAGGTTTGGAAGGTGCTCTCGCAGGAGCCTTGACAAGATGCTGCAGCGCATTTTGCAGGGAACCAATGTTGCTACAATGCGCCATTAGTGGAAGTGAATGTTAAATAGTAGGGATATGCCATTGCAACCGTATAGGGCATTGGAGAGACCGGATCAGTTTTGGCCCCCTTACTTGGGGAAGAATGTGCACGCATTAGAGGCGCTTCAGAGAAGGTTCACTAGATTGATTCCAGGGATGAAGATCTTGTCTTATGCAAATTGAATAGTTTAGGCTCATACCTCGAATTGAGGTATACAAATATGATAAAAGGGATTGACAGGGTAGACATTGAGCAGATGTTTCCCCTTGTTGTGCATTCAAGAACGAGCGGCCATTGTTTTAGGCTTGGGGTGGCAGATTTAAAACAGAAACGAGGAGGAATACTTCACTCAAAGTGCCATAAATGTGTAGAATTCTCTACACAGAGTGCAGTGGATGCTGGAACACTCAAATTTGAGGGGATAGCTGGCTTTTTAATTGGTGGCAGGATGAAGGGGAAGATGTGGCCGAGATGAGATCATCCATGATCTTATTGAACGATGGAGCAGACGGAAAAGACTGAATTGCCTACTCCTGCGCCTAGTTCTTATGCTGATCCCCACCTTGATGGTAATGATAGAATGAGGGATGTGCTTGATCATGAGAATGTAGTTTCTCTGTTGATGGCCCAATGGATACCTAGTTTGGTGCAATGAGATCAGTTCTGGATTATCCCATTTAGCAGGGTAATAGTGCCACGTATATTGGAAGGTTTTTTTGTAGATTGGAATTTTTCTCCACAAGATCTGTAGGATGGATGCATCTGCAACAGGTACACTGATGAGGTCAGGTAGTTTGGTGTTCTCAATATATGTCACAGGCCCAGTCTGGCAAGTATATTCTTTAGGACTTGGTCAGTAGGGATGTGACCTAGCCATTCTAGGTGACGGTCATCACCCATCAGCTCCAAGCTCACATCAGTTCGGCAGGAAAATGAACACAGCAAAATGCATCCGATACACTCACCTGCTCGCTGTTTTGAATTTTTAGATTTCAGCCCTTCCATAATAAAATTAAACATTTTACTAGCTGGATAGACCTTGCACATCATGTTCAGGATGCAGCGAACATCTTTACGAATGAGGTCTTTTGGTTCTCCAACCTATGATTGCAAAAAGTTATCCACAAGTTATTCTTTTATCTCGCCAATCAGAACAACTGCAGCAAGTAGCCTGTTGTTTGACTGCATGCACCTGTGCTTAACTAGAAGGAGTGTTAAATATGATGAATTTTCATTATGAAATATCTGGTTTCAATAATCATCTGCCAGTCCCATTCAAAATAGCTATTTTGGTGAAAAGGAACCATTCAAGCTTTGAGTTTTCTGAAAAAAAAGCTTCATGCAGAATATATGGGTATTTCTGACAATACTTAGAAGACCCAAAAACCACCAGCTTAATTTCTACAATAAAATCTCAGCTTATCCAGATCCTGATAAAAATGATCACAAAATCCTCCTCTCCCATCCCAGCTATTGGCTGAAATAGCCCCTGTCCAACACATTCACCACCGCACACTGCTTCATAGCTTAGCAGAAAAACAAAGCCACTTTCAACGCATGGGGTGGAATATAACCTCTTTATTGGCTGAGTATCTTACTGGCATATGCTGAGGGCAGATACCCTAATTAGTACATTTGTTTAACAGAACCATGACTTCAAATCCTAGAGTTCTACTTCTCGGAATTGATCTTTAACAAACCTCTCAACTAATTTGATTCTCAAGATCTAGATAGGTTTTCCTTTAAGCTGTTCAGTTTCTGTTGCAGTTATTTTAAGACACAATTGATGTGCTTTGACTCCAAAAATGATGGTTCTAACCCGACTATGGTACTTTTATCTCTATAATTGCATTCTGAACTTTATCTTTCTGGTAAATTAAAAATAATTTCCATGATGCAAGACAAAGCCAACATTCAGCACCCACCCCTCATGGCTCTTTATGAAGATACCCACCCTCTTCAACTGCTGCAGTTCATGTGAAGGTTCACTCAATGTTAAGGAGAGAGTCCCAAGATTTTGGTACAGCAATGATAAGGAATAGCAGTACATTCCAAGTCAGCATAGAGACTTAAGAGTGGAACTTTCAGGTGATGGTATTCTCATGCAGAGCTCCCCTTGATCTTTTGGCATGAGTTACAAGTTTGGGGTTCTGTGAAAGGAGGCTTAGTGAGGTGTTGCTGTACATCTTTTAGAAAGTACACATTGTAGTCATGGTATGCGGATTCTGGAGGTAGCAAATGTTTAAGGATGGCAGATAAGGTGCATGGTTCTGGATGGTGTCGAAGTTCTTCAGTGTTGTCACAGCTTCACTCATCCAGGCAAGTGAAGAATGTTCCATCACACTGACTTGTGCCTTGTGGATGGCGGAAAGGCTTTGGGATTGTCAGGTAGTGCGTCACTCACCATAAGCACATCTGAGGCCCTATTTTACCATTTTGATTCTCAGTGCGGGGTGGATTTGAAACTGGGAGTGTTTCAGATCCGACTTTTAGACCCGTTCTCAGGCGTCCCCATACGCACTGCCTGAAACAATATCAGCAATTCCGAATCATGCTGCAGAAGCCTGTGGGCGGGGCTTAATGCGCCCAAAACCCTGCAGCTCCGATTGGCGCCTCTAACTGCGCATGCGCAGAAAAAAAAACCGATAGAATGCTGCTCCCCTGCCACATCGTTTCAGGCCAGATAGTGCCTCTCCCTGACCCCCCACAGACATTGCTCCATCCCCACAACATTACTGACCTCCTTATTCCCCCCCACCACCCCACAGACCAATTGTGCACCCCTCCACCAATCACCGATCAAGCGGAAAGCTGTCGGACACTCAGCACTTACTTCCTCACTAACTGGAGTGCCCAAATCGGACTTTTGTGGAGCATGTCTGTTTCGCGCTGATTCTGAATGGGCGAACGCAGTGATAAAGGGGAAGTGCCAGAAAGGTTGGGCACGGTCCCGATCGTGGCCATTTTCAGGCCTGGTAAAGGGGGGATAGACGCGGATCACGCTACTCGCCTCGCGCCCTACTTTACCAAGTTTTTGTGTCTGAAAACAGGCGCAACGTGAAGATAAAATAGTCTGTGACCCATTCCTGTATGTAGCTGGTTGAGTTATGTTTCTAGTCAATGGTGACTGCCAGGATGTTGCTGTGGGACAAACCCTGTGTTGGTAATGCCACCGAGGCAGCCAAGGAGAGAGGTGGAGAGATTCTCATTGAAAGTGATTATTGTGCAATTCTTGCATATCACAAATGTTACTTGCCACTGAGTAGCCAAGCTTGGGTGTTGTCCAGTACATGCGCACATGGACTGCATTTGAAATATCCTAACACGTTATCGTATATCACTGCTTTAAAATCCTTGGTCAATCCCCATCTTCAGTGAAAAGTTTATTCCATTTAAAAACTCAATAGCAAGTTACCTTGTTAATTAGATATGGGATGAACGAAGATGCCTCATTATCAGTTAAATGATAATCTTCTTTGCTCAGCACAGTAAATATCAGCTTCAAGTATTCCAGGACTTTCATCAGTACGGTTGTGTTGGTGTCAAAAAACCGCAGCGTCAACCACTTCAAGATAAGATCCAGGCAAACAACAGTCCCCTCTGTTTCACTTTCCAAGTGCTAAGAGAAAATAAAATGCAATTTTATCCAACAGCTACAATAAGATCTTGTTCTCTTGACTCTTCCAAACTGCCAGTAACATTATGCACATGAAATCCTCAATTCCTAAAATGATTTCTTCTCCAAAGTAGTTTTCTGCCTCCTGAAAAACTCTGCTACAACTCAGCTATAATCAGCTATACTAACTTCTTACAAGTTAATTTTTTGAATGATTTTCATGGAGAGAAAAGTCGATACTCAATAAGATACATTTTCAAAAACCGGTAAAGCACAAACAAATTAAACTTATTTTTAACACTGTTGAGCTAATGAGCCAGAACCTACTGTACAATAATTGAGGCCAAGGGCATGTTTTATGCAAAAATTAACAGTGACTTCGGATGGGCACAGGTGCACAGTGAAGCGAGAAAATCCAGGAGCAGCATTCAGCAATGCATAAAAAAGTGCTGTATAGTTCTCCATTCGAACAGCATCCTTTACTTGAGTGACAAATATGAACCAAGCAACAGACAAAGTATGGGCATGTTCATTCCAAGTACCCTTTTAACAACATGATGATACTAATCACTATTGAACTATCCCTCTGGCACTGAAAATGAATCTTTATAAGTATGGATGTTATTCCATCAGTTTAATTGTGGTGAATCATAGAATCATAGAAACCCTACAGTGCAGAGAGGGGCCATTTGGCCTATCGAGTCTGCACCGACCACAATCCCACCCAGGCCCCACCCCATATCCCTACATATTTACCCGCTAACCCCTCTAACCTACGCATCTCAGGATACTAAGGGGCAATTTTTAGCATGGTCAAGCAACCTAACCCACACATCTTTGGACTGTGGGAGGAAACCGGAGCACCCGGAGAAAACCCACGCAGACACGAGGAGAATGTGCAAACTCCACACAGGCAGTGACCCAAGCCAGGAATCGAACCCAGGTCCCTGGAGCTGTGAAGCAGCAGTGCTAACCACTGTGCTACCGTGCCGCCCGGTTGTTTTTTTTAAAAAGGCAATTTTTTCTTTATCTTTTCTCTTCATCCAATCTTTTCCTTCTCTATTTCACTTTCTGTATTTGATTTGATATTAAATTTACAATTCTAACTTAGTGCCATTACAGCACAGGAGGCCATTTGACCCATCAAGTCGTACCAGCGCTGTGTGGAGGAATCCAGGCAGTTCAAATTCCCTCCTTTATTCCATAGACCTTCAAGTTTATCTCCCTCAAGTGCTCATCCAATTCCTTTTAAAACTATTGATCGTCTGCTTCCAACACCATCAAAGTCAACAAGTTCTAGTCACTACATTAAAAGTTCTTCCTTGCATCCCCCTGTATTTATTACCCCAAACCTCAAATCTGCATCCTCTATCCTTGTACCACTAGCTAATGGGGAGAGCTTTTATTCAAACCTGCCATGAATTTTGTACTTCTCTGTCAAATTTCCCCATAATCTTAAGGCTCCAAGGAAAATAGTCCAGCTTCTCTCAACTAACCTTGCGGCTAAATTCATTCATCCCTTGGACCATTCTGGTAAGCCTTCTCTGTACCTTCTCAGGGTGCCTCATATACTTCTTGAAGGGTGCTGACCAAAACTGAAAACAATACCCAAGCTGCAACCCATCAAGAGCTTTTTTTGAATAATGCTCAGCATAATCTCAGCAGATGCCAATTCCCTGGCCCTGCACTCAACCCTGGAACACCTAGATAACAAAGTCACCCACATCAGACTCCTATTTATTAACTACAGCTCAGCCTTCAACACCATTATTCCTACAAAACTCATTTCCAAACTCCGTACCTGGGGCTCGGCTTCTCCCTCTGCAACTGGATCCTGAACTTCGTAACCCACAGACCGCAATCATTAAGGATAGGCAATAACACCTCCTCTACGATCATCCTCAACACTGGTGCCACACAAGGCTGTGTCCTCAGCCCCTTCCATATCCTTTGTACAGCATGTATAATTTGGCCACTGTGTGACCAAATTCCCCTCCAACTCGGTTTTCAGGTTTGCTGATGACACCACCGTAGGAGGTCGGATCTCAAAGAATGATGAGATGGAGTACAGGCATGAGATAGAGAATCTGGTGAACTGGTGCGGCAACAATAATCTCTCCCTCAATATCAACAAAACGAAGGAGATTGCCATCAACTTCAGGAAGTGTAGTGGAGGATATGCCCGTCTACATCAATGGCACGAAGTAGAAATGGTCAAAAGCTTCAAGTTTTTAGGTGTCCAGATCACCAACAACTTGTCCTGGTCCCTCCATGCCGACATTATAGTTACGAAAGCCCACCAACACCTCTACTTTCTCAGAAGACTAAGGAAATTTGGCATGTCAGCTACGACTCTCACCAACCTTTCCAGATGCACCATAGAAAGCATTCTTTCTGGTTGTATCACAGCCTAGTATGGCTCCTGCTCTGTCCAAGACCATGAGAAACTACAAAGGCACTAAGCCCAATCCATCACTCAAGCCAGCCTCCCACCCATTGACTCTGTCTACACTTCCCGCTGCCTCGGAAAAGCAGCCAGCATAATTAAGGACCTCACGCACCCCAGACATGCTCTCTTCCACCTTCTTCCATCGGGAAAAAGATACAAAAGTCTGAGGACACGTACCAAACAATTCAAAAACAACTTCTTCCCTGCTGCCATTAGACTTTTTGAATGGACCTACTTCACATTAAGTTGATCTTTCTCTACACCCTAGCTATGACTGGAACACTACAATCTGCACTCTTGCCTTTCCTTCTCTATGTACGGTATGCTTTGTCTGTACAGCACGCAAGAAACAATACTTTTATACCAATGTGTATACCAATACGTGACAATAATAAATCAAAACAAAAATTTCCCTTTGCACTCAACTATGAAGCTCTAGACCTGAATCAAATAGTCAAAGTATATGCCTTGATCCATCAAGCTATACACAAACCCCCCAGTTGTGTCTGTCCCTACATATTCTTTAGAACTGCGCGATTGAGTCTATATTGTCTCTCCTTAATTCTTCTGCCAAAACACATCAACTTACACCTCCATTAAATTTCATCTGTCACTGTCTGCCAATTCTGTTAGCTTATGTCCTGTAGTTGATTGGCATCACCCTTACGGACTGCCACACCTCTTAAGTTTGGTATCATATCTGTGGTCTTTGAACTTAACCTCAAACACCACTGCCTACCATCCTCCATCTGAAAACCCTAACCATACGCCAGGATCCACTGCTTTCTGCCCTCAAGGTAAGTTTCTAAATCAATGTGACATTGACCCTGCTATTCCATGGTCCCCAATTTTGTTAACCCATTTTTTAGGGGTGTGATGTCAAGTGTTTTTTAAAATTCCATCAAAATCAACATCCACAATCCCTCAACCTTCTCTGCGACATCAAATAGGAATTTGCTTTTCTGAACAAAGTGGGAGAGAAATGCCACTTTTGAATTCTCTGACCCAAACCTCAGGTCCAGATTGAGCTTTGTATTAACAATCCTTCAATCATAAAATCGTAAGAATCCCCATAGTGCAGAAGGAGGCTATTTGGCTTATCGAGTCTGTACCAACCACAATCCCACCCTGGCCCTATCCACATAACTCCACCTATTTACCCTGCGAGGGCAATTTAGCATGGCCAATCAACCTAACCCGCACATCTTTGGACTGTGGGAGGAAACCACGCAGACACGGGGAGAATGTGCAAACTCTGCACAGACAGTGACCCAAGGCCGAATTGATCCCGGGTCTCTGGTGCCATGAGGCAGCAGCGCGAACCCACTGTGCCGCCCCTAATGATTGAGGCAGACCTCCTCAAGCAGCTTCTAAAATTGCCGAATAACCGAAATACTGAGTCATTTGTACAGCAATTGATGCCATTCTACAGTTTCCCCCATCAAGTGATAATAGCTATTACAAATAGCTCACTATCAAATGTCAGAAGGTGCAAACCCAGCCAGGGACAGCGATTGTCAGATGAGTCAATGACTGTTCTGCTAGCACGACTTTTGCCATCATACCAGATGAGTTTAGCTCAAGAGGACCAAGTCTACTTTCAGTGAACACAATGAAAAAATAAATGTAAACCAAATTACAACAAAGTCAACAACTTATATTTTCATGGAACCAACACACAATATCTGATCATTCTGACTGGCATAAACTAGAAAAAGAGTGCAGAAAAGATTTACTAGGATGCTACCGGGACTTGATGGTTTGAGTTACAAGGAGAGGCTGGAAAGGAGAGGCTGGATAGACTGGGACTTTTTTCTCTGGAGTGTAGAAGGCTGACGGGTGATCTTATAGAGGTCCATAAAATAATGAGGGGCACAGATCAGCTAGATAGTCAATATCTTTTCCCAAAGGTAGGGGAGTCTAAAACTAGAGGGCATAGGTTTAAGGTGAGAGGAGAGAGATACACAAGAGTGTCCAGAGGGGCAATTTTTTCACACAGAAGGTGGTGAGTGTCTGGAACAAGCTGCCAGAGGTAGTAGTAGAGAGTTACAATTTTGTCTTTTAAAAAGCATTTAGACAGTTACATGGGTAAGATGGGTATAAGATGGGCCAAATGCGGGCAATTGGGCTTAACTTAGGGGTTTAAAATAAAAAGGGCGGTATGGACAAGTTGGGTCGAAGGGCCTGTTTCCATGCTGTGAACCTCTATAACTCGATATCAACTTCCACACCTCAATCAAAAAATAACACCATCTCCCCAAAACAGTTTCTGCTGATGTCAGTGCTTTGGGAATAGCCTGTGAAAATTCTACAAATATTCTAAACAAACAGGAGGCAGTTCAGGCTGATTGGAATGGTATTTATACATAGAAATGTAGGGGGTGTAGGTTATTAGGCCCTTTGTGCATGCTCTGTCATTCAACATGATCATGGCTGACCCTCTATCTCAACGTCATACTCCAGTGCTCTCCCCATACCCATCGAGTCTAGAAATCTATTTCCTTCTTAAATATATGCAATGATTTGGTCTCAATAGCCCTCTGTGGTAGATAATTCAATAGGTTCACCACACTGAAGAAATTTCGCCTCACCCCAGTCCTAAACAGCCTCCCCTCGGATCCTGAGAATGTGACCCCCATGTTCTGGACCCTCCAGCCAGGGGAAACAACATTTCTGCTCAGGTTTTAAAGTGGGCATCAGATTTGGCATATTTAAAATGAGTATGTGCAGGTACAAAAACAATATTACTGTGCTAGACACTGCCATCCTTAATATTTGAAATTAGCTATGCTAAATTGGCAATTCCAGAATACGACTCCTTTAAAAAGCTTGAAAATAATGTTCTTCCCTAGTATGAAATCAAACCACAACTGACACACACTGATACACCATATAATTAAAAAATTATACAGAAAAAATTTGATATTTAATATTTAAAACAAATTTTTAAATACACACCATAAAAACAGCTGTGACTGGACAAGTGGAAGAATTAGTCGTGTAAATGAATAGATTAAACAAAAATCAATCACTGGACATAAATACAGGAAGAAAAAAAATGTTAGATGAATCTGGAGAATTCCTTTCTTATCCCTCTCAAATCTGTTTACCTCCAGCAAAGCTGTTAAAGCTTTAATGTGATGATGAAAATCTGGATGAAACATTTCATCTTGCAACCACTTGGCTACACAGCTAGACATTTGAGTTTTCAGTTGCTCTGTATACTCATCTCGTGGCGTTGTGAAGTTCCATTTCAACACCTATTGTAAACACAAGCACAGCTTTCATTGTGCATACATCCAAGTACAATTTTATAACTCATAGCAAAGGCTGCTTTGGAGTACAATCCATTAAAATCATTCTACAATGCTGAATCTGTTCAGAATACAGAGCAAGTCATTTTGACTTGCTGGGCAACATTATCCAAAAGTTATTTTAAATGAAGGGACAAAGATGGTTTGAAATCTCACCTTTAAAGCTCTCTCATCCTTTACTCGCTGCTCTTTTGCATTGGGAATAATTATGAAGATTGGTCCTGATTTATCCTCATCATCCTTAAGATTTGGCTTACTTGGCACTTTCTTACCAATTCCAGGCTGGAAAAATAAATTCACTTCATAACAAATCCATGATATCCACCAACACTTGCATATACTAAACTGTTTGAATAAAGGCATGGAACATTACACAATGCAAGGCCAGGAATAAGACAGGTGCTCTACATAATACTACGTAACATCCACACTCTACAATGTTCTCGAAGTGGCAGTCAGTGGCGGCGGATTGCTACTCCATATCCACTTCCTGCACTTAAAATCTAAAGCGTCTATCTCGCCACCATCCTGAGTCAGCAGTGAAATCTAACATGAGCAGAGCAAGGAGGGCATACCCCCACCTTTTACTGCACGAGCTGCTGTAAAGGAGATGAGTTTAAAGTCACATTGAAAGGAAAAAGTTAAGTTTCCAAGTAAACGAATGGATGGGGGGTGGAGAAAGAGTCCTGTGTGGGTAGGGTTCAGTCTAGGTCTTAAAAATAGTTAGGCTGAAACTAGAAACATTTTTTTGCCTTCTAACTCTTTCAGGAGTAACTATGAAAGCAAAACTGGAAGAACCGGCAAATGGTTCCCAGTGTAGTGCAATTGCCCAGGGGAAGTTAACCCTTCTGGACAATTGCTGGGTAAACCGTTAGCTGGAAACTTTCAAGATAGATGCCCCAGCGCACCTTTAGGAAACTGGGGACTGGAACAAATTACTGTTCAGTAGTCACAAGAGTTGAAAAGTCATTGGATTGTGAAAGGTCAGAAAGATACCTGCAGAGTTGTTAAAGTATGCGAGAAATTACTACAGTTTGGGAGACATGATCTGAAATAATTGTGGAAATTGGTGGCTAGACCATGAATTTTGTGTAAAAATCTTGAAGACAAAGGAAAGCTACTTAAGAGGGAAATCAGGAGGGCTAAAAGAAGACATGAGGTTGCTTTGGCAGATAGAGTGAAGGAAAATCCAAAGAGCTTCTATAGGTATGTTAGGAGCAAAAGGATAGTGAGGGATAAAATTGGTCCTCTTGAAGACCAGAGTGGTAGACTGTGTATGGAACCAAAAGAGATGGGGGAGATACTAAATGGTTTCTTTGCATCCGTATTTACTGAGGAAACGGGCATGGAGTCTACGGAAATAGGGCAAACTGGTAGGGAGGCCATGGAAACTTTACAGATTAAAGGGGAGGAGGTGCTCGCTGTCTTGAGGCAAATCAGAGTGGATAAATCCCCAGGACCGGACAGGGTATTCCCACGGACATTGAGGGAAGCTAGTGTTGAACTTGCAGGGGCCCTGGCAGACATATTTAAAATGTCAGTATTCACGGGGGAGGTGCCGGATGATTGGAGGGTGGCTCATGTTGTTCCGTTGTTTAAAAAAGGTTCCAAAAGAAATCCGGGAAATTATCGGCCAGTAAGTTTGACGTCGGTGGTGGGCAAGTTATTGGAAGGTGCGATAAGGGATAGGATCTACAAATATTTGGATAGACAGGGACTTATTAGGGAGAGTCAACATGGCTTTGTGCATGGTAGGTCATGTTTGACCAATCTATTAGAGTTTTTCGAGGAGGTTACCAGGAAAGTGGATGAAGGGAAGGCGGTGGATGTTGTCTACCTGGATTTCAGCAAGGCCTTTGACAAGGTCCCTCATGGGAGGTTAGTTAGGAAGGTTCAGTCGCTAGGTATACATGGGGAGGTAGTAAATTGGATAAGACACTGGCTCAATGGAAGAAGCCAGAGAGTGGTTGTGGAGGATTGCTTCTCTGAGTGGAGGCCTGTGACTCGTGGTGTGCCGCAGGGATCGGTGTTGGGTCCATTGTTGTTTGTCATCTATATCAATGATCTGGATGATAATGTGGTCAATTGGATCAGCAAGTTTGCTGATGATACAAAGATTGGAGGTGTAGTGGACAGTGAGGAAGGTTTCCAAAGCTTGCAGACGGATTTGGACCAACTAGAAAAATGGGCTGAAAAATGGCAAATGGAATTTAACGCGGACAAGTGTGAGATATTGCACTTTGGAGGGACAAACCAAAGAAGAACGTACAGGGTAAATGGTAGGACTCTGAAGAGTGCAGTTGAACAGAGGGATCTGGGAATACAGGTACAGAATTCCCTAAAAGTGACGTCACAGGTGGATAGGGTCGTAAAGAGTGCCTTTGGTACATTGGCCTTTATAAATCGGAGTATCGAGTATAAAAGTTGGAGTGTTATGGTAAGGTTATATAAGGCATTGGTGAGGCCAAATTTGGAGTATTGTGTACAGTTTTGGTCACCTAGTTACAGGAAGGATGTAAATAAGGTTGAAAGAGTGCAGAGAAGGTTCACAAGGATGTTGCCGGGACTTGAGAAGCTGAGTTACAGAGAGAGATTGAATAGGTTGGGACTTTATTCCCTGGAGCGTAGAAGATTGAGGAGAGATTTGATAGAGGTGTATAAGATTTTGATGGGTATAGATAGAGTGAATGCAAGCAGGCTTTTTCCGCTGAGGCTAGGGGAGAAAAAAACCAGAGGGCATGGGTTAAGGGTGAAAGGAGAAAAGTTTAAAGGGAATATTAGGGGGGGCTTCTTCACGCAGAGAGTGGTGTGAGTGTGGAATGAGCTGCTGGATAAAGTGGTAAATGCTTTTAACATTTAAGAAAATACTTTTAACATTTAAGAAAAACTTGGACGGGTTCATGGATGAGAGGGGTGTGGAGGGATATGGTCCAAGTGCAGGTCAGTGGGACTAGGCATAAAATGGTTCGGCACAGACAAGAAGGGCCAAAAGGCCTGTTTCTGAGCTGTAATTTTCTATGGTTCTATGGAAACTGGAAGGGAGAAGTGCAAAACCTGAAAGCAAAACCCAGATGGAAGCAGAGGAGGGAAAGCATAATTTAAAAGATGATTTGAAAGTGTGACTTTTGAAAGTGGAATTTGGAATCACGTGTGGAAGCTGGATTTCAGTGAAGGTGATCCATGGTATAATAATCAGCTGGGGGAAGGGGATTTTTGAGGAGAAATCCACAGAAATTCACTTGGGTTCAGAGAGAAATGCATCTTATCACGGTCCCTTTTAGCACACAAGATGACTGAGTGTTAATGAGACCATTGCAGCTTAAGGTATACTTTGTAATCCGTGCTCATCTTAAAATCTGTGTGTAATTGTTAAGCTAAGGAGGGAATAAAGGAGTACTGTATCAATCCAATAATTATTAAAACTAATTAATGGCCCTGTGACTTCATTCCTCAGCGTTTTGTTAAAAGTTACGTTCTTTTGAGCCAGGGTTCTATTCTGGGATCTTCCCATCCAGTCATTACACAAACTCGGATCTTAAAGTGAAATAAATCTTGGCTTCTCTAACAGTACACAAAAGAGCAATTTTGAAAATGGAACCAGCACTGAATACAGGAATAAATATGCTTTAATGAAATGCGAAAATACTCACATTTTGTCATACCATACTCATTATTCCTTCCAAAATTATCTAAGTATTGGACAAGTTTGTTCTTTTTGAAGAGAGAATAATGGAGTCAGATTCACATCAATTAAACATTGTGGAACATGAGGCATTTCTCTGGATAAAGGGGTATCACTTATTGAACTTTAATTTCCAACTACAATTTGGATTTTGGGATTATGAGCTTCTTTATCGCTGCACTAAGAGTTGAAAGTGGATTCAGGCTCAGTAACCCAAGCAAATGTGAAGTAATGCAAGGATCACTGCCATATTACATGGAAAAGTTGCGATCTTGAAACTGAGCAGGATGCAAAACTAGAAAATGCAATCGCAGGAAAACTGAACTAATTTAAGACACACACCTCAGTAGTTGTAGTAGAACAAAGTTAGCTAATGAGTAAAATTATTACAAGGAAGTATCAGATACTAGTTAGCAAGATAACAATACATTTTAAGTTGTATAGGGAGGGTACTTTATAAACAGTGGAACAAATTATACAGCGCCTTCATGGAAAAGGAATAAGAGCAGTAAATGATGTTAGATGTACTGAAGATTGAGCAAATTCCAGATTCTGACCACTTTAGTTTGACTAATACGTGGAGGTCTGCTTTTACAGGAAAATTAAATAACGCGAATTATCCAAGAATGCATTATGAAGGGCCAATTAATTTTAAAGATCATAAATATTGATCCCAGTTCAAACACTGATTCATTGGCTCAGGATCTTTTATAAAGGCTAAAAAAGGCAGATGGTGTTCAATGGAATATAAATGCAAAATACAGACTATAACTTAAAGGGCACAACTGAATACTGAAAGAATCAAATACAAGGTGAATAAAGGTGAACCAAAAAAAAACAGGGTTTGACTGAAATTCAAAGCAAGTTATTTTAATCAAGGTCCTAATACCAAGATCTGGGGCAACCTACTTAGTAATCTCCCCTCCCCCACCACAGAATGAATTTGCTATGTTTGCAATTTCTTATCCACTGCCATAGTTTACCATACATTTCTAACACATTCAAGTTTAACTAATAGCTGTGTGTGGAATTATGGTCAGATGTCTTTCTCATGAACTCCAGTTAAACGACAACATGGTTCTTCCCATGGGGGAACAAGCGATACCCAGGTCATCCTTTGGAACGGGCCGGGTGGGAGCAGTGAGAAGGCAGCTTGAACGGAAGAGCAGGGACAGCGGAAGACAGTCAGAGGAAAGTCAACTGGCTCCCAATTAATAAAAAAAAACAAAAAATACTTCCAAATATTTATTTATGACAAAGCTTACCTTGACTTTGGCAGTAGACCCGGCTGCTTTGTTCTTCTTAGGATCGTTTTTAAGTGCAATCGCATCTGTATCATCGTTTGTGGTGGCACTGTGTGCACGCACGGATGCTGGCAAAGAAATTGATAGGCATGTAGAAATTGTAATGAACAGTTTATGCATATAGAACATACCACAAAATTTAAATAAAGAGGCTGTACAATATTACTGACAATTTGTTGCGATGCAGAAAGAACGGGGTCACAGTTTAAATGACTAACCTCAAAAGGGCATGACATGCATAGGATGCCAGGAAACAGGTAGTTTTAAGTAATCTATATTTGTATTTGTGGGTATTAGAAACAAGATATGGCATCAAGTTTAATTCTGTGTTTCTGTATAAGAAAAGGGTTAAAACTTCAGTTCGCTCATGTTAAACAAAGGCAACTGCATATCTTTGCATTTTGGTTTCATTTTAACTGTGCCTGCTTTGTAATTAAGTTTACAACATGAAAACAAATAGGATTTAAAGAGAGACTAAGCTGTTGCCGAGCAACCAGGGGCCCCCACTGAAAAGCATGAGCACTTGTGGTTCAGTTGGAACCAGATACCCGAGAAGGAAGTTCTCTCAAAACTGCCAGCATGAGAGGCAGAGTAATAATGTAAGGGGCAGAAAATAAGTCCCAGGAATTAAAGGACAGATAGTTCTAGAAACCAGGGAAAGATTCATCCCTGAAAGACTGAAGTCAAAGGGACAAAGAAGCCAGAGTGGTAGTGGAGGATTGCTTATCTGAGTGGAGGCCTGTGACTAGTGGTGTGCCACAGGGATCAGTGCTGGGTCCATTATTGTTTGTCATTTGTATCAATCATCTGGATGATAATGTGGTAAATTGAAAGATTGGAGGTGTAGTGGACAGTGAGGAAGGTTTTCAAAGCTTGCAGAGGGATTTGGACCAGCTAGAAAAATGGGCTGAAAAATGGCAGATGGAGTTTAATGCAGACAAGTGTGAGGTATTGCACTTTGGAAGGACAAACCAAGGTAGAACATACAAGGTAAATGGTAGGACACTGAAGAGTGCAGGAGAACAGAGGGATCTGGGAATACAGATACATAATTCCCTAAAAGTGGCGTCACAGGTAGATAGGGTCGTAAAGAGTGCTTTCGGTACATTGGCTTTTATAAATCAAAGTATTGAGTATAGGAGTTGGAATGTTATGGTGAGGTTGTATAAGACATTGGTGAGGCCGAATTTAGAGTAGTGGGTGCAGTTTTGGTCACCTAATTACAGGAAGGATATTAATAAGGTTGAAAGAGTGCAGAGAAGGTTTACAAGGATGTTGCCGGGACTTGAGAAACTGAGTTACAGAGAAAGGTCGAATAGGTTAGGACTTTATTCCCTGGAGCGCAGAAGAATGAGGGGTGATTTGATAGAGGGGTATAAAATTATGATGGGTATAGATAGAGTGAATGCAAGCAGGCTTTTTCCACTGAGGCTAGGGGAGAAAATAACTAGAGAGGACATGGGTTAAGGGTGAGGGGGGAAAAGTTTAAAGGGAATATTAGGGGGAGCTTCTTCACAGAGAGTGGTGGGAGTGTGGAATGAGCTGCCAGATGAGGTGGTTAATGCGGGCACACTTTTAACATTTAAGAAAAACTTGGACAGCTACATTGATGAGGGGTGTGGAGGGATATGGTCCAGGTGCAGGACAGTGGGACTAGGCAGAAAAGTGGTTTGGTACAGCCAAGAAGGGCCAAAAGGCCTGTTTCTGTGCTGTAATGTTCTATAGTTCTATGGAATCTGAATAAGGCACTGTTCACTGAAGAAGTTAAAGAAAGGGGCAAAGAGAGGCTTCCAGTTAAAGACAAAGCTGAAAGGTGTAGACCCAGTGAGGTCAGCTAGCGAGATGCCAGACATCTGAAGTAATCCTATGGTTGGTGATACCTTGATTCATTCTGTGAAGCAGTGATGTTCTGCTGGTGGGGCTGGGTATCTGAGAGGTTGTTGGGTGCTTGAAAGTACGTGGCAATCCAAGGCAGAGGAATACTGAAAGGAGAGGTTGAAATCCTGCAAGTGGATCCTTGGTGAAAGTATCTGAGAAAAAAAGTGTTTTTGGGAGAAGAGTCTAAGGCATGTTTTGTGAAAGTATGGAAATACTCATGTGGAAATTGGAGTTTGAGTGAGATAAGCATCTGGGGGGACTTGATGCGAAAACAACATTTTATGGGGTGGCATCTGCCATTTGGTCCGAGTGTGGTACGTCTGACTACAGTTGGCCTGTTGATTTACCTGGACTGTGTACTTACCTAGGACATTATAGTACAAGATATATTTTGTAACTTGTGGTATCCTTAAAAATTGGTATAGATAGGTCAGGGTAGGGTGAAGGAGCATTATGTTCATCTTTAATAAATGGTTATTCTTCTGTTAAAAGTTAATTGGTCGTTCTATGACTCTGTTCATTGATTTCTCAGACCATAACTTTAATTTTTGTTCAGTTGAACCAGGATTCCATTCTGGGTCCTAGCTGTCCAGTAGCAATAACAGCTGGGATGGTAACAAGGTGCAAATACAAGAGGAGTAATCAGATCACAAGCATAAATGAGACATTCAAGAAGAAAAAGATTTGGAGAAGCTCAAGGAAATCACACTAAAGTTACCAATGTATTCAAGTGGACCAGTGCAACGCATATTACTTCAAGACAACTAAAACAAAATTAGCAAAAACAAAACTAGCAAAAACAAGAACAGATCTCGGTAAAATAAATCTTTTAAATGAGTGAAACACTTGAAACTGCTGAGGAAGATAGTGGAGTATATATTTATATCTGAAATATTGTAGTGTTGGATACTAATTTGATATCTTAGCACAGAGCAGGGTCAAGCGAACAAATATTTTCCCTGTTTTTGATATTCTCTTATACTCAAAAATGGAGTTTGAGGGGGAAGATACTCACTGAACTACAGCATATGAAATTTAACAGCGAGGAAATTTAGGTCTCTCCCTAATATTTCCATTTTGGTTAAAAATCCCATCTCACAACATGTAGAAGTTTTTTGCTTGTAAAGGGAATATTAACATGTATTGAGCTTATACACTGGACAATGAATTTAACGGTCTGCAAAATAAGAGTGAAAGGGAGCAGTGAGGCTAGAAAAGATGAGACTATTATATGCAGTAACCAATAATAGGTGAAGACATTTGTTACCTGTACTAGATGGCCTGGTTGCATTAGATTTTGAAGATGTTTTAGCTGGTGCTGCTGGTTTAGCTGGCACAACGGCTTGAGCCTTCTCAAGAGCTGCCACCACTTGGTCTTTTGATGTAGGCTGAGGTAAGAAGCAATAAAGTACCATGTATAGTTATACTGATTCCATAAGCACATGCATTTTCAGAATTTCACACTTCAAGTGCAAAAACAAAAATTTTGCTGCTGCAACATTTCTATTAACTTGAATCGCACTGATTAACAAATAAATTTAAATGACTTATTGCACATAAAACAAAAATCAGCAGATATCTTGGTCAAATGGTGAAGCAAGACTTGGCAACAGTTAGGGTATGGGCAGCAGAGTTTTGAATGAGCTCAAATTCTCGGTGGGTACAAGGTGGAAAGCCAATCAGGGCAAGATGGAACGCTCCAAGTCCCAATTTGGCAACTTCAATGACCTAAACGCTCTCCTGATGTGTGATAGGAATGAAAAGCACAACCACCTGATTCTCTGGGCAAATCCAAGTGTATAAGGATGTTAGACCATAAGATCATAAGACATAGGAGCGGAAGTAAGGCCATTCGGCCCATCGAGTCCACTCCACCATTCAATCATGGTTGATTTCAACTCCATTTACCCGCTCTCTCCCCATAGCCCTTAATTCCTCGAGAAATCAAGAATTTATCAATTTCTGTCTTGAAGACGCTCAACGTCTCGGCCTCCACAGCCCTCTGTGGCAATGAATTCCACAGACCTACCACTCTCTGGCTGAAGAAATTTCTCCTCATCTCTGTTCTAAAGTGACTCCCTTTTATTCTAAGGCTGTGCCCCCGCGTCCTAGTCTCCCCTGCTAATGGAAACAACTTCCCTACGTCCATCCTATCTAAGCCGCTCATTATCTTGTAAGTTTCTATCAGATCTCCCCTCAACCTCCTAAACTCCAATGAATATAATCCCACGATCCTCAGACGTTCATCGTATGTCAGGCCTACCATTCCTGGGATCATCCGTGTGAATCTCCGCTGGACCCGCTCCAGTGCCAGTATGTCCTTCCTGAGGTGTGGGGCCCAAAATTGCTCACAGTACTCCAAATGGGGCCTAACCAGTGCTTTATAAAGCCTCAGAAGTACATCCCTGCTTTTGTATTCCAAGCCTCTTGAGATAAATGACAACATTACATTTGCTTTCTTAATTACGGACTCAACCTGCAAGTTTACCTTTAGAGAATCCTGGACTAGGACTCCCAAGTCCCTTTGCACTTTAGCATTATGAATTTTGTCACCGTTTAGAAAATAGTCCATGCCTCTATTCTTTTTTCCAAAGTGCACGACCTCGCACTTGCCCACGTTGAATTTCATCAGCCACTTCTTGGACCACTCTCCTAAACTGTCTAAATCTTTCTGCAGCCTCCCCACCTCCTCAATACTACCTGCCCCTCCACCTATCTTTGTATCATCGGCAAACTTGGCCAGAATGCCCCCAGTCCCGTCATCTAGATCGTTAATATATAAATGTTAGATCAGTTCAGTTGGATTTTGCAAATAAATCCCATAAGAAAATAACCACGATTTACATTTTAAAAGATTAAAACAATACCTTCAACTTGCCAGCGGCCCTGACCATTTTTTCATAACCAAGATGCATCATGAAAGTTGGCAGTGCATCTTGGGCTTTCTTTCGGACATCTCCATTTCTGTCTTCCAAGCAACAATAAAGATGAGGCAAACAAAGAATCAGATCGGGGGGTGTAGATCGCAGTGTAGGTAGTTTCTCTGCCAGCCAACCTAACAACTAAGCAATAAACAAAATGTAAGCATTCTGGTCAGATAAGTGCTCAAATTAAGCTAATAAGCCGGCCTAGGCTTACCTCCTGCCTGAGGAAAGGGTTTTCCTTCTTCAACTCCTCCGAAAGGTCTTCACCGTCCAGCCATTCCTTCATGCCCGTTTTCTCAACCCAAGAATTCAAAGTTGTGACAGCTGCTGCCCGAACATTACTCTGAGAAACAAATGGTCCTTCAAGTTATGACACAAACTTGCAATTAAAATTAACCTGTTTCTTGAAAACAGCTGATTTAGGTAACTGGTATTTATTATTTTATTAACCTTCAAAACCTAACATTTACACCAATAAAATGTTGACCTAAAACGAAATTCCTGAGAATACTTGGTAAAATGGCAAGCCAAATTGCAGTTAAACTTAACCCATATAAACAAATGCTCAATCTAAACCAATACCAACTCCAATAAACTGGTTTAGAAGTAAAATAAAAAGCAGTTTACTTGACACAAATTTAACTGTGGGTAGGGGGTAGGGCGTTAGTGTGGATTGGGGATTGGCTATCCGACAGGAAGCAGAGAGCCGGAATAAATGGGTGCTTTTCTCATTGGCGGATGGTAACTAGTGGCGTGCCGCAGGGATCGGTACTGGGGCCTCAACTATTTACCATTTATATAGACGATCTGGAGGAGGGGACTGAATGTAGGGTAACAAAGTTTGCAGACGACACAAAGGTAAGTGGAAAAGTGAATCGTGTGGAGGGCGTAGAAGGTCTGCAGAGAGATTTGGACAGGCTGAGTGAGTGGGCGAGGATCTGGCAGATGGAGTATAACGTTAACAAATGCGAGGTTATTCACTTTGGAAGAAATAATAGCAAATTGGATTATCTAAATGGAAAGAAATTACAACATGCTGCTGTGCAGAGGGACCTGGGGGTCCTTGTGCATGAGACGCAAAAACCCAGTCTGCAGGTGCAACAAATGATCAAGGCAGCAAATGGGATGTTGGCCTATATCGCAAGGGGGATAGAATATAAAAGCAGAGATGCCTTGCTGCATCTGTACAGGGCATTGGTGAGGCCGCAGCTGGAATACTGTATGCAGTATTGGGCCCCTTATTTGCGGAAGGATATATTGGCCTTGGAGGGAGTGCAGAGAAGGTTCACCAGGTTGATACCAGAGATGAGGGGTGTTGATTATGAGAGACTGAGCAGATTGGGTTTGTATTCGTTGGAATTTAGAAGGCTGAGGGGGGATCTTATAGAGACCTATAAGATAATGAAGGGGCTGGATAGGGTAGAGATGGAGAGATTCTTTCCACTTAGAAAGGAAACTAGAACTAGAGGGCACAGCCTCAAAATAAAGGGGGGTCAGTTTAGGACAGAGTTGAGGAGGAACTTCTTCTCTCAGAGGGTGGTGAATTTCTGGAATTCTCTGCCTACTGAAGTGGTGGAGGCTACCTCGTTGAATATGTTTAAATCACGGATAGATGGATTCCTGATCGGTAAGGGAATTAGGGGTTATAGGGATCAGGCGGCTAAGTGGAACTGATCCACTTCAGATCAGCCATGATCTTATTGAATGGCGGGGCAGGCTTGAGGGGCTAGATGGCCTACTCCTGCTCCTATTTCTTATGTTCTTAACTGATTTAAATTAACTTCAGTCATCAGAAAATTCAAATACTTCAGTCACAATAAAGTATCAAGATATTAATAGAATAAGAGGTGACTTGATCAAAACCATTAAGATCTTGAGAACACCCCACTTCTTTCCCCCCACCCCCCTTCCCTTACCTTTTTTCCCCCGCTCCCCCTTTTCTATATTCTACCTCTGTCCCATTTCTCCCCTCCCCCAACATCTTCATCTGTCACAGTTTACAGCTTTTCTGCCGTTTGGCCATTCACACCCTTTATTCTCTCTGTGGACAGCTATCAACAGTCTTTTCCCCTGGTTTCTATGCTATGACTCATCTTTCATTCCCTCCCCCTGCAGTATAAATATCTCCCACTTTCTATGCCTTTTAGCTTTGACAACGGGTCACCTGGACTCGAAACATCTGTATGGAGAGAAAAGAGCCGATGTTGCCAGACCTGCTGAGATTTTCCAGCGTTTTCTCTCACAGCAATGTGGTCGACTCTTAAATGCCCTTGGAAATGGAGGGAAGTTAGGGATGGGTAATATATGCTGGCCCAGTCAGCAATGCCCACATCCCATAAATGAATAAAAGTCAACCAGGGAATGCAGAAGAAACCTCTTTACTCAGTGTATAATGCACTACCATTAATGGCTGAGTTGAATAAGCCGGGTGTTTTTAGAGGGGCTGGGTGAACATATGAGGGAGAAGAGAATACAGAATTGTGCCAATAGTTAGATGAGGGAGAAGACTTCAGTGGAGCAAACCACTACCGTAGTCTGGTTGCACCAAATAGCCTTATATGCACTGTATATTCCATATACATACTGTGACAATGGTGCACAATCTCTCCTTGTCCTTCTCATCCTGACTGGAGCTTTTGACATGATCAACCACACACAGCCCAGGCCCCCAACACCTCTTCTCAGTTACCCATCTGTGGGGTTTCCTTCATTTAATCCTACTCTTACATATTCCAACTGAAGTCAGAAGGTTGTGTTGCTACAATTTACGGAGAGAGGATAGGAAGCAACAAAAGATGTTCCAAAGATGTGCAGGTTAGGTTGATTGGCTATGGTCAAATTGCCCCTTAGTGTCCTGAGATGTATAGGTTAGAGGGATTAGTGGGCAAAATATGTGGGGATATGGGGATAGGGCCTGGGTGGGATTGTGTGGTCGGTGCAGACTCGATGGGCCGAATGGCCTCTTTCTGTACTGTAGGGTTTCTATGATTTCTATGAAGTGGGGCATGAGGTTACCATGGACAGAATGGGCCGAATATCTTGCTGTATATTATATTCAATTCTATTTAACTGGCCTAGAACACTTGCATGCTGTAATCATAGCCCCCTTGAAACAGAACAGTCCCAACCACTTTGGTTTAATCTTTAAACTCTTACCTTGCTATCACCAAACACCGTGATCATTGGTATACCCAGGACTTTCACATGTTGCTTAATATGTGGCCCCATAGCAGTGGCCATCTGCTGTAAGATTGTAAGCGTTTGCTGAACCTGAAGAGAATCAAATAACAGGTTCAGATCTGCAAAGTTTCAAAAATGCAGAAGACAAGATTTTACACCAATAAACGAAGCTAACTACAGCCAAGGTATTTCTCCATTCTGATTGCTCAGCGGCACAAAAAAAGGCTCTGCATTCTCGGTGATGCTCAAAAATTTAAAAATGCAAGCCTTTGTTACAATTCAGTTTAATTCAATATGGATTACGATGCCATATTCTGTTTCATAGCATCACTGGAGAAATACCAAGATCACATGTAGCTTGTCCATGGGGAGGGCAATAACACATTTTTTGTCAAAGCTCACTTTTATCCCACATATTGTAAATGCTGCATCAGGTTGGATCCCTGCAGGAAAGTTGAAATCATTTTCATCTCAACAAACCTGCTCAGTTACACGAGGATGCAGAAAAGGTCTCAGCAAGTTTGAAAAAAAAAATCAGCCGATCAAAAGCATAAACTGTCCTTGACTGGGAAAATTTAATTTCAAAATTATAGTTATCTAATGATCATTTCGGGAAAGCATACATGTCTGAAGTCCACTCCCAAATTGCCTAACACTCAAGGACCAAGTTTACATCAATAGTGGTCATTTATGAAACTCCAATTCAGTAGTCTTGAAAAAAGGAATGTGGAAGAAAATGGGGGGGGGGGGGGGGGGGGGAAGAGAGAGAGAGAGAGAGAGAGAGAGAGAGAGAGAGAGAGGGAGGGAGGGAGGGAGGGGGGAGGGGGGGGGGGGGAGAGAGAGAGAGAGAGAGAGAGGGAGAGGGAGAGAGAGAAGACACCAAGAAACTCCCTGTCAGTGTGTAACCTCAATAGTGGTTTAAATGAAAACTGTCCCTTGTCCTCCAATAAGAACTTTCGCAGCTATAGTCATGCTATCAAGTCACTGCACCACCAAAGACGGAACCAGATTGTTCAAAATTTAGACAATCCCAAATGAATCAAATAACCGCCCATCTCAGATTCTAGCAGCTGGAATCATGCAAAATTAACCGTTGCTTTTAATACTTCATGAAGGGCAATCAAAAACCATTAGTGACTGAGTTGAATTAGCCAGGCGTTTTTAAAGGAGGAGCAGGTAAACATACGAGGGAGAAGGAAATACAGAATTATGCATAGGAGACTTAGAGAGGATCTTACAGAAGTCTATAAAATAATGAGGGGCATAGATCAGCTAGACAGTCAACATCTCTTCCCAAAAGTAGGGGAGTCTAAAACTAGAGGGCGTAGATTTAAGGTGAGAGATAGAAAAGGGTTCAGAGGGGCATTTTTTTCCACACAGGTGGCGTTGAGTGTCTGGAACAAGCTGCCAGAGGTAGTAGTAGAGGTGGGTTCAATTTTGTCTTTTAAAAAGCATTAAGACAGTTACATGGGTAAGATGGGTATAGAGGGATATGGGCCAAACGTGGGAAATTGGGACTAGCTTAGTGGTTAAACAAAAAGGTGGCATTGGCCAAGTTGGGCCAAAGGGCTTGTTTCCATGCTGTAAACCCCTGACTCTAAATATACCCATGTTTTTAAACACAAGGACTTACCAAAATTTTATTTGAGTCATTTAGCCGTCCTTTCAGTACTCCAGGAAGTTCTCCAATATTTGGCTGAATAAGTTTAGCCTCATTTAGAATTGTACTTAATTCATCCAAACCTTCCTTTCTGATCTTCCAGTTCTTATCTCCCAGCTTTTCTATAAGCTCTGACGTAATCTTGTCACTGTTCATTTAAAAATAAAGATAGATTAAAATGCCTTATCAAATTCTTCTCCTCACATACAGAAAATCCACCCAATATCTATAGGTGTCTAATTAAAATCCATCAAGCCCTTAACAAGCAGATTAATAGATTTGATTTGGCCAGAATACTTGTCGTTTGAAAGTATTTTATAAGCTGTGGGCATCACTGGCTAGGCCAGCGTTTGTCGTTCATTCCCAATTGTTCAAGGTGTTGTTGATCTGCCTTCTTGGACCTCTGCAGTCATCTGGCATAGGTATACCTGCAGTGCTGGTGGGAAGGGAGTTCCAGGACTTAGATTGAAGAGCAATGAAGGAACAGCAATATTGTTCCAAAACTACTACAGTATCTGAGTTGCAAATGGTATTGAATACACAATCAACACCCTTTATGACCTTATGATGGAGGGAAAGTCATTGATGTAGTGAATGAAGATGGTTGGGCCAACCACATCACCCTGAAGAACTTCTGCAGTAATGTCCTGGGGTGAGATGACTGATCTTCAACAATCAAATTCCTTTGTTCTAGCTAAGACTCCACCAGTGGAGATCTGCCCTGCCATTGGAGTGTTTGTGCAGCCATACCCTCCAGTTAGTTGTTTAATTGACCACCAACATTCATTAGATGTGGCAGGCTTTGATCTGAGCCCTTGGTTCTAAGATTGTTTAGCTCTTTTGCATGTTGTTCCCCCCGTTGAGCATGCAACCGTGGTCAAACATGGGCAAGGAAACCTGCAGATTACCATGTACCCGTCCTCCCTCAGCTGATGAATCAGTACTCCTCCACATTGAGCACCACTTGGAGGAAGCACCGAGGATGGGAAGGATACAGAATGTACTCTGACTGGAGGACTTCGATGTCCATCACTAAGAGTGACTGGATTGTACATTCACAGACAGAGATAGCCAGGTCCTAAAGGATATAGCTGTTAGACTGGGGTTGCAGCATGTGGTGAGGGAACCAAGAGATAAAAACATACTTGACCCCTTCCTTGCCAACTTGCCTGCCACAAATTAATCCATCTATGTCAGTATTGGTAGGAGTGACCACGTTTTTGTGGTCAAAATCCCATCTTCACATTGAGGATATCCCTCCATCATGTTGTGTGGCACTACCATCAGACTAAATGGGATAAATTTCAAACAGATGGCAACTCAAGACTGGGCATTCTAGAGGTGTTGTGGGCCATCAGCAGCAGAATTGTACTTGACCACAATCTGCAACCTCATGGCCCAGCATATCCCCCAATCTACCATTACCACCAAGCCAGTGAATCAAACATGGTTCAAAGAAGAGTGCAGGAGGGCATGCCAGGAGCAACATCAAGCATCCCTAAAAAGGTGCCAACATGGTGAAATTACAACAGTAGTACTTGCATGCCAAACAGAATAAGCAGCAAGAAATAGACACAGCTAAGTGATTCCACAACCAACAGATCAGATCTAAGCTCTGCAGTCCTGCCACATCCAGCTATGAGTGGTGGTGGACAACTAAACAACTCACTGGAAGAGGAGGCTCCACAAATATCCCCATCTTCAAAATTGCAGGAGCTCAGCACATCTATGCAAAAGGCTGAAGCATCCGCAACCATCTTTAGCCAGAAGAGCTGAGTGGATGATCCATCCCGGCTTCCATTGGAAGTCCCCAGCATCACAGATGTCAGTCTTCAGCCAATTTGATTCACTCCACATGAACGCAGTTTGGGTTCCGCCAGGGCCGGTCAGTTCCTGACCTCATTACAGCCTTGGTTCAAACATGGATAATGATGCCAGAGGTGAGGGGAGTGTGACTGCCCTTGATATCAAGGCAGCATTCGCCCGAGCATGACATCAAGGAGTCCTAGCAAAACTGAAATTAATGGAAATCAGGGGGGAAATTATGGAGTCATACCTGACGCAAAGGAACGTAGTTGTGGTGGGTGGAGGTCAATCATCTCAGCTCCAGGTCACCACTGCAGGAGTTCATCAAGGTAGTGTCCTAGCCCAACCACCTTCGGCTCCTTCAATTACCTTCCTTCCATCATAATGCCAGAAGTGGGGATGTTTTCTGATGACTGTACAATATCTAACTACATTTGTGACTCCTCAGATACTGAAGCAGTTCATGTCCAAATGCAGCAAGACCTGGACAATATCTAGGCTTGGGCTGACAAGTAGCAAGTAATATTCACGCCACTCAAGTGCCAATCTCCAACAAGAGAGGATCTAACCATCACCCCTTGACATTCATTGGCAGTACCATCACTGAATCCATAACTATCAACATCCTGGGGATTACCATTGACCAGGAACTGAAATAGACTAGCCATATAAATACTGTGGCTACCAGAGAAGGTCAGAGGCTCAGAACCCTGTGGCAGGTAATTCATCTCCTGACCCTCAAAGCCAATCCAGGATCTATAAGACACAAGTCAGGAATTATGATGGAATACTCTCCCCTTGCCTGGATGAGTGCAGCTCCAACTTGCTTCATCCCCACAGGGGTTGTACAGTGGTCACACCCAGCACAGTCATGGGCAGATGCAGCTGTAACAGGTGGAATAAGGAGGATGAGGCCAAGTACATTGTCCCTCGTTGCTTTCCTCAACCTCCGCTGAATCCCAATCTAGCAAATTGAGATGGTCAAGCCTTTAGGATCCATCAGTGGGGGTGCTACTCAGACACTCAGTGATTTACATTGAAGCCACGCAGCGTATATTTGTACCCTTGCTACCCTCAGTATCCCTCCATGTTGAGCAACTTGGAGGAAACACTAAGCCATCATCTGAGGCAGGGCAGTAGATGGTGGCTAGCAGGAAGTTTCCTTGCCTCTGAACTGATGCCATAAGATTTCATGGGTGACATTGCCCTCTTGGTTTTGTTGATTGCTTTGCATTGGCTAGACGGGTTAAATAGTGGGCCCAATACAGTTAGTTCTCCTTGGCTTTTTCAACACAATAAAATTTGGCAAAAATACTTGACGCTTCAGGACCAAAATGAACTGACCTTATATCAGCTCGTGGCAAGAGATCCTGAACATGTCCATTTTCTTCCTCATCCTGTTCTTCAGGCGCTTCCTCTTCAGCAGCATCACGTTTAACCAGTCTTCTGATTGGAGCAGGAGGAGTTTGCCCTTGCACCTGTGAATACAAGAGTTTGCAAGTTCTACTTGTGACCTCCAAACAGGCCTAACTTTTTTTAAAGCTAGCATTGAGCTAACATTTTAGCTGCTACTGCAACAGCTGATTTAATTACCCAACTGTGACGATAGGTCGTGAAATTGATATAGATATAGTTTTTTATGTTCAAAGGGAATGTTTAAATATTCAGCTTTATTCTACTGTCAACGTGTCTGGAAAATCTTTAGTTTTGATGTTATAAAAGCAGGATAATTACTCATTTTAGCCTTGCAAGTATTTATTTAGAGGTAATGGACTTTTGCTCTGACGCTAATTTTCTCTCAAAGGTTCAATACAGTCTACACTCATTACAGCAAGTATGTTTACGGTTGCTAACTGTACTTAAGTGACATTTAAGTCTGAAAAGAGACTATTGCTTATTTGGAACTGGAACAGTGATAAGTTAGAAATTAAAGAGGCTTCCTTTTCATTTTTAAATATTGTTCAACTGTTAATAGTTAAGCTGCTTCATTTGTTAGTTATATTTAAAATATGTTATTAAATAAAGCTTGTTTTACTATAAAAGATCCCTACTTTGTTAGTGGAATCACTCCTGGAAGGAAATATCCTATCCTCCATTTATGCCAAAAAAATTGTTGGGAGCTAGTCTGGCTTCCTAATCTAATTTGGGGTGCTGGTCCTGGACCCTAATACAACCAAAAAACAATTTGCAGTATTAATGCAATCTTAATTCATAAAATGCTAAACTAGCATACTGCAATCAGAAGTGTTCAACTTTTTATCGAATCAAGTAAGGCAGGACAGCAAACAAAGTACATCAAGAATGGGAAGACTCCATAGTTTTGTGAAATTTACCTTCTCAAACTCAGCATCAATTTGAGACAACAAAGCTGGCTTCTCATCTTCAAAAAACATTCTCAATGGTGCTCCCATGTATAGGTACATCACACCCAACAAAGTGATTGCAGATGTCCGCACAGCCTACAGTAACAGTAAAAGGAGTCAGATTTCAGGAGCCAGAGTTGCAACATGCATAAACAGGTTATAAAAACAGCCCTACTTACAGGATTTGTTGCAGCCAAAGCAATTTTCACATTACTGATGAAAGCTTTCACATTTAGCCTGCAAAAAAAAAAAATGAAATTAGCAAAAGATTAAGGAATTCCAAAAAGTAGCCAGCAATCGACAAGTTAGGGTTATCTATAATTACTCTGCACAGTTAAAGCATTCTTACTGAAGTTAATGAATTGTAATGCCAAAATATGTCGAGCTTCCAAAACATTAAAATTACGATCCTTTTTCTTAAGTATTTGCTTAGATTCAATCTAATGACATTCAGAAATTTGACTGGTCTAAAATTCAAAAGTCAATCAAGTAATTAAAACAGCTGTAACACAAAATCACTCAAAAGCAGCTTATGAGCTCAAAAACAAACTTACCCAGCAAATCCAAACTCCTTGATAGCAGCTGCCAACCAGTTTAAAACTTCAGCTTGGTTTTTGGGATTTTTTTGTGCAAACGCCATAGCAACAACCTGCAAACATTTTAAACATGATTGTCTAGGGACTTAGAAAACTGATAACAGATCCAACATTCAATACATTTAAATATTGCCTTAATTAGGCTATCATTTGTAGCTAAAAATCAATACAAGTGTACTTTTATTAATCAAACGTTCAATCTTGGTTCTAAATGGTCAGCCTCTGCAGCAATTAGGATCTGGTGTTAGCCATCAAGGAAATGTAGCAACATCTCAAAAAACCTCATAATGCAATTCCCACCTCATTTTTAGCTGCAAGTTTTAATTTACTGCCATTACTCTTACATCAATGTACATCTTGAAATTCTGCTCTTCTCTCAAATGGAATATTCATCCACCTCAACAGGAGGTGCAGTCATGTTCATCTCCTTGAGTTTTTGCTTTCCTTGCTTGTATTTGTCTGGTTTTGTAAATGACTAGAAGCTGTTCAATCACCCAATCTTCAAGTTCTAACGAAAGGACATTGACCTCAAGAGTCAACACTTTCGCTCTCCGACGCTGCCTGACCTAAGATTTAGCTTTGAACTGAATTATTAGCTACTTGAAACTAATCAAACATTCCAGCTGTACTAACCTGTTCAGCAGTCCAAGGAAGGGAACATGCCTCAGCTATCGCAGTGAGTGCTTCTTTTGCTTTTATTCCACATTTTATATCTCCGCTCTTGTCAACCAGCCCATCCAGCACAACCTCGGCAGATGTTCTAGAAAAGCTCCCTTTCTGAGCAATCAGTGCAACAATATACAATTTCATCTGCATCACCTGAAGGATTAAATTGATTAGTTTCAGTCATCGAAGTATATGGTTTTCTAGCTGGCTGCGAACAGGGAGTTCCAGCACCTAATTAGCATTTATGGTTAAAGGATGGGGAGAAGAGAACTGCAATTGGGCCTGTTTCTGTACGCTAGTTGGCATTTCAGAGTAATGTTCAAAACCAACTACCTAGTCTCAAAAACGATTAGCATCTTGGGCACTGGAGGCCAACAACCACTTGTAGACCCGTCAAAACACGTTGTGCTTCCAAGAAAGCAAGCGTGAGAGATGCTAATGGGGGATTTTAGTACGTCTTTAAAATGATTAATAGATTCAATAGAATAGATGCACTTCTGGTGGTAGAATAGGACAAGGCCAGTTAGGAGTGAAACTAGGACGCATTTATTCTACAAAATAAATAGGACAGTCAGCTTCTTGAGCCTGTTCTGCCATCAAATTATATGGTTGATCTAAATCTCAAGTCCATCTGCTTTGGTCTCATGCCCTTTTATACACTTGACTAACAAAAACCTATTGATCTTAGACTGAAAGTGAATTGCTTTGTGTAACAGAATTTTCCACTTCCACCACTCTTTCCTATTTTTCTTGAATGCTCCTGCTCTAAGGATAGTGAAAAATCTGTATATCTGGGTGGACAAAATGAAGTTGATCGACAAACCACGATCTGAATAAATGGCAGTTAATAAGGCGTTTTGGTAGCGTTATTGGTCAGAACATCAGAACTCTTTTCAAACAATGGTGTGAAAGGTTATGTCCACTGACGGTGTAGACCAGAGGCATTGCAGCAACATGGTGATACTCTGTGCAGCTCTCCCCCATACTGCACATCAGCCTAGATCAACATTAAAAATGTGCTCTGCAGTACAGAATTATTCTATTAAATGCTTCCTGAATATTTTCCGAAATGAAAATATACTCATTCAACATGCAGCGTATATTTTAAATAATCATACCTGGAAATTGGTTTCCTTCCAGCCTGGTTTTTTAGCTAGCATCCGCACTAGTGCCTGGCAAGGCAACTCTCTCTTTTCAGTGACTTCTACTCCCTGTAAAATGTAAATATACCAGTATTAAATGATATTTCAGCTAGATACACATTCTATTTCAAAAATACATCCAAGGTTCTGCTCAAGCTCCTTAGTTGCAATCTTGAGAGCAACATAGAATCATATAATCAAACAAATAAAAATTCCCCAGTGCCCAGATATATATTTTCCAGGAATATTTAAGAACATTATCAATGCACAAAAAATCCCCAATCAAGCCAATGTGAAAATCCATTGATTCAATTCAATATCATAAATAGTCGTGTACATCAAGGGGAGATTGGGAGGGGAGAGAAAACATTCCAAATGGTATAATCGCAGGGACCAATACTAAGACTAAAGCATTTCAAATTTACATAATTTCTCTTCAAATATTTGTTAAATCTGCATAATCAAACTATGCAGTTAATCAGGCACTTCAAAAAATGCAAAATGAATTGAACAAAATGTAAAATTAAAAAGCACATTGTGCATAGAACTGAAACAAAAATGGGTAACATATATACAAAGATTGAGGTTAAAAAAAGGAGGATGAAGTTGAAAGGCCAGAAACCCCCAAGGGGGGTCACAGTCAAACAATGTATTGTTCTGGTCAGACCACGAACACCAAGTACCAAGTCTAGTCTGGTTACAAACACTGAAGTTCAGAATAGTCCAAGACTGATTCCCAGCACAAGACCTGTACAATGATGAAAGACCATAAAACAACATAATAAAACACAAGAGGAAAGTAATTGCAATTTGAGGGGATAAAGGTTTACGCAAATGAGGGGTAAATTTAACACTCACACCAGCAAGTTCCCTCAGAGGAAAAAGACATGAATGGACTTCCTGGTGGACGATGGAGCCAAGATCCCTAGAATTATTTAACGACTGAAAGCTATAATCCAGGGTTCTTTCCACAAGAGTTACATTTAGAAAACTGATAGTTAAGTTGGCAGAGAGCAGCACTAGCATGCCAAAGACTAAACAAACAGTGGCAAGACTATAGCCACGCTTAGGTAGTATACACAGCTTGATTCCACACAAAAGTAATGTATTGCTACAGCCGGCTTAATAGTAGCCATTACCCCTCATTTGCATGCAACATATTTGAAGCCTGTTGAATACTGATATGAGATACCTTCTGGAACTCCTCCATGCTGGCTAGCCTTTCCTTCCAGTTGCTACTGTCAAGTTGCTGTAGACAGGAGGCAGGTAGCACAGCTGAAGCTCTCTCTTCGCACACCTCAATCTTTTAAAAACAGAGAAACTTTAACAATAAATGTCACAAGTATGTTTATATGCCTGGAGGCATACAAAAGCAATGAAACAGCCCTGTATGATGCACCAACACAAACAAATACAAGTTTAATACAGTTCTTGTATAAAGTCTGACACAGGGCAGGCAGCATGGTGGCACAGCGGTTAGCACTGCTGCCTCTCAGCATCAAGAACCAAAGTTCAATTCTGGCCTTGGGTGACTGTATGGAGTTTGCACATTCTCCCTGTGTCTGCATGGATTTCCTCCAGGTGCTCCAGTTTCCTCCCACACTCCAAAGGTTAGGTGGATTGACGGGGTTAGGTGGGTTACGGGGATAGGGCCTGGGTAAGATACTCTGTTGGAGAGTCGGTGCAGACTCAATGGGCTGAACGGCTGGGCCTGGACATGGCGGGGGTGGGGTGTGTGTGAGAGAGAGAGGACAAACAGTTTCACAGTCACGGAGACCAGCTTTCCAATTATTAATCATATTCTATTAATTACATTTTGAATTACACCAGTTGCCAGGTTGGAATTTGAACCAGTGGCCCAAAAGCATTAGCCTGGCTAATCCATAAAGATGGCAGGTCAGCAGTGTGATAGCTGCAGAATGGGGACATAAATTTTCAGTTTGGCAAGATGTAATGAGTGGAGTGCCACAAGGATCAGTACTGGGGCCTCAACTATTTACGATCCATTGAAATGACTCGATTGAAGGGACTGCATGGTTGTTAAATTTTGACGATGAGCTAAAGATAGGTAGGAAAGTAAATTGAGGGGACAAAAAAATGTCCACAAAGGGATATAGATAGGTTTAGCGAGTGGGCCAAAAATTGACAGAGTGTAATATGAAAACATGCAAACTTGTTGACTTTGGCAGGTAGATTTAAAAAAGCAGCATATTTACTTAAATGGAGACAGATTGCAAAACTCTACTCTAGAGGGAGCTGGGTTGCCTATTAATGAACCACAAGTTAGAATGCAGATACAGCAAGGGGTTAGGAATTTTGTTGTTTACTGCAAGGAGGAGGGAATATTAGAACAGAGAATTTTTTCTACAGTTGTATTGGGCATTGGTGACCAAGTACTGTCTACAGTTATAGTCTCCTTACTGGAGAAAGGTTATAATAGCATTAGAAGCAGTTCAGTGAAGGTCCACTGGAATAATTTCTGGGATTAAGAGGTTATGAGAAAAGGTTAGACCGTATCCATTAGATGAATGAGGGGTGGCCTTATTGAAACATAGAAGATCCTGAGGGAAATTGACAGGGTGGATGCTGGGGTTGGGGGGTGTTTTTCCTTGTGGTACAAGATGAGAAGCAGACAGTCTCCCATTTAAGACTGATATGAACAGAATTTTATTTTCTTTGAGACTTGTTAGTTTGTGAAATTCTCTTCCCAAGAGAGCATTGAAGGTTGTGTCACTGAATATTTTTAAGGTAGAGTTAGAAAGACACTTCAATCGACAAGGGTGTCAGGGGTTGATAGAAAAGCAGAGTTGAGGCCACAATCAGATCACCCATGACCTTATTAAATGACAGCAAAGGCTTGATGGACCAAATGGCCCACTGCTAATTCCTACATTTTCATTGTAACTGGAGTGTGCTTAGAAATGCAACTGTTTTTATGAGAGGCAGGAAAAGGAAGAAGGGAGAAGAATGAACAAAAAGTCTGATGGGGTGAAAGGTGGAAGACATTAAATGACAGAAGGTTCAGCAGTGCAAGGCAATACTTTTGACTAATGGATACTGTAAACCCATGACTCCCACGGCTAATAACAGAAAATGCTGGATATACTCAACAGATACAGCAGCATGTGGAGGGGGAAATGATTGTTAACATTTCAGGTAGGGCGGCATTGTAGCACAGTGGTTAGCACTGCTGCTTCACAGCTCCAGGGACCTGGGTTCGATTCCCGGCTTGGGTCACTGTCTGTGTGGAATTTGCACATTCTCCTCGTGTCTGCGTGGGTTTCCTCCGGGTGCTCCGGTTTCCTCCCACAGTCCAAAGATGTGCGGGTTAGGTTGATTGGCCATGCTAAAATTGCCCCTTAGTGTCCTGGGATGCGCAGATTAGAGGGATTGGCGGGCAAATGTGGAGGGATATGGGGGTAGGGCCTGGGTGGGATTGTGTTCGGTGCAGACTCGATGGGCCGAATGGCCTCTTTCTGTACTGTAGGGTTTCTATGATTTCTATGATGAGGTATGTGACTTTATCATCATCTTTACCATATCACCTATTTTATCATTTAATCTCTCCTGCTTTCCACCAATTCAAATACTTTTCCCCTTTCTAATTGGTCCCCACTTTCCCTGCCTTGCTTAAAACTGCTTATTGCTAAACACTCCCAATTCTGCCGATGGATTGCCAATCTAAAACATTATTTTCTCTCTCCACGGATGCTGCTGCCGTGCATAATAAGTATTTCCAATTTCATAAATAGTCATTGTTTTTGGGTGCTCTTTGGCACAGGATCACAAAATAAATAATTTAAGACACATCTATTTGACAATATCCATTTTTTGCACTGAGGGCAGATTAGTCCGGGATCCAATACCTCATTTTCTCGTAGATTCTTCTTTGGAGTAAGGAGCCTTTTACTGGAGCTTCCTAAAAACCTTCCTACTGGAATAGGACTCTTGATCAAATTATTAAGAAAGACAATGGCACAAGGTATTTCTGGATGTTACTAGAATAACTAAAATAACCTCATTCTTGACCCACTTTCCTAATTCCCCTATACATGGGACAATTAATCCATCTGAACGAAAAATTAATAAGTTAATTAATTTTGTCCAACTATTTTGAATGCAGGGTACCCACTGTGTTGGCAGAAAAGCTACTGGTGGTGAATTGAAAAAGCCCACAGGTAATCTCAAGCAACAAATATATGGCAATATTCAGAGAACTGAAAACAGGCAATTCCAGGTGGAAAGGAAGCCCTCCTGTCCTATTTTTGTGCACACACTTGCAGGTTTAAAAAAAAACTCAGCAATACTGGTGCATTTTCTAAGGCACATCACAATGTAACAGAAAAATAAGTATACCAATATTGGACTGGCATATTACATTCATCTATTGAGTATAGTAGAATCCTAGAGTCCAACTGTTGTTAATTAAACTTATTCTTCTCGTCAGTTCTGCCGAAATAGCTTTTCAGGGTTTGCTGCTTTATTTGTAGACAGAATAGATATCTCTCACAATAGAAACAGCACTTGAGACCAGATCTGCAAGCCAGATTTAACTACCATTTTTACTTCCTTAAAGGATCTTTGGTGTTGCTGCAGGGCAAATGGTCCATCCCTATTTGCTCGTGAAGGTGATGTTGGCCACTTTTTTGAGCACACGCAATGACTTGCCAAGTCATTTTCAGATCACAGTGGGTCTCGAGTAACATTTAGGCCAGGCAAGGACAGATTTCCTTCACTAAAAGGACATGAGTGAATGAGACAGTTTTTAATGATAATTGAGTTGTTTCCATGATCACCATTACTGATGTTATTTTTTTAGTTCCAGGTTTGATCACATTCCCCAGCTGTCTTGCTGAGTTTTGAACCATCATCTCCAGATCACAGCAAAATCACTATCCTCCCATGCCTCTAATTAAAGGTAACTTAAACCTTCTGTTTAGCCTCCTGTTCAAATTTTAAAATGATCTCCCATACAAAACTGTAAAGAACATGTACAGCAAGACAGCAATATTTGCATGAACATGTCTGGAAGTTAATACTTACACTAAGTTCTGGTTCCACCTCTCTGGTTTCTGTTGCTTTTTTTCCTTTCCCACCTGGACCAGAAGCAGGCCCTGGTCCTTTTTTGGATTGTGCACCAGACTGCAGAACACAGTATGTTAGTCTTTAATAAGGACAGTCTGTCCCAAAATAGGCAATTGGTTTACTTAGGCAGTTACAAATTACTAAACAGTCACATTTAGCTAATCATCACATTAAAATATACCAGCCGAAGATACAGGCATGGCGAGTTAATTAAATAGGCTGAGTATGAACATAGAACAGTACAGCACAGAACAGGCCCTTCGGCCCACGATGTTGTGCCGAGCTTTATCTGAAACCAAGATCAAGCTATCCCACTCCCTATCATCCTGGTGTGCTCCATGTGCCTATCCAATAACCGCTTAAATGTTTCTAAAGTGTCTGACTCCACTATCACTGCAGGCAGTCCATTCCACACCCCAACCACTCTCTGCGTAAAGAACCTACCTCTGATATCCTTCCTGTATCTCCCACCACGAACCCTATAGTTATGCCCCCTTGTAATAGCTCCATCCACCCGAGGAAATAGTCTTTGAACGTTCACTCTATCTATCCCCTTCATCATTTTATACACCTCTATTAAGTCTCCCCTCAGCCTCCTCCGCTCCAGAGAGAACAGCCCTAGCTCCCTCAACCTTTCCTCATATGACCTACCCTCCAAACCAGGCAGCATCCTGGTAAATCTCCTCTGCACTCTCCCCAGCGCTTCCACATCCTTCTTATAGTGAGGTGACCAGAACTGCACACAATATTCCAAATGTGGTCTCACCAAGGTCCTGTACAGTTGCAGCATAACCCCACGGCTCTTAAACTCCAACCCCCTGTTAATAAAAGCTAACACACTATAGGCCTTCTTCACAGCTCTATCCACTTGACTGGCAACCTTCAGAGATCTGTGGATATGGACCCCAAGATCTGTCTGTTTCTCCACAGTCTTCAGAACCCTACCTTTGACCCTGTAATCCACATTTAAATTTGTCCTACCAAAATGAATCACCTCACATTTATCAGGGTTAAACTCCATTTGCCATTTTTCAGCCCAGCTTTGCATCCTATGTCTCTTTGCAGCCTACAACAGCCCTCCACCTCATCCACTACTCCACCAATCTTGGTGTCATCAGCAAATTTACTGATCCACCCTTCAGCCCCCTCCTCTAAGTCATTAATAAAAATCACAAAGAGCAGAGGACCAAGCACTGATCCCTGCGGCACACCGCTAGCAACCTGCCTCCAATCCGAAAATTTTCCATCGACCACCACCCTCTGTCTTCGGTCAGACAGCCAGTTACCTGTCCAATCAGCCAACTTTCCCTCTATCCCACACCTCCTCACTTTCATCATAAGCCGACCATGGGGGACCTTATCAAACGCCTTACTAAAATCCATGTATATGACATCAACTGCCCTACCTTCATCAACACACTTAGTTACCTCCTCAAAAAATTCTATCAAATTTGTGAGGCACGACTTGCCCTTCACGAATCCGTGCTGACTATCTCGGATTAATCCGCATCTTTCTAAATGGTCGTAAATCCCATCCCTAAGGACCTTTTTCATCAATTTACCAACCACCGAAGTAAGACTAACCGGTCTATAATTACCAGGGTCATTTCTATTCCCTTTCTTAAACAGAGGAACAACATTTGCCATTCTCCAGTCCTCTGGCACCATCCCCGTGGACAGCGAGGACCCAAAGATCAACGCCAAAGGCTCTGCAATCTCATCCCTTGCCTCCCACAGAATCCTAGGATACATTTCATCAGGCCCAGGGGACTTATCGACCTTCAGTTTATTCAAAACTGCCAAGACATCCTCCCTCCGAACATCTATTTCCTCCAGTCTATTAGCCTGTAACACCTTCTCTTCCTCAAAAACATGGCCCCTCTCCTTGGTGAACACTGAAGAAAAGTATTCATTCATCACCTCGCCTATCTCTACTGACTCCATACACAAGTTCCCACTACTGTCCTTGACCGGCCCTAACCTCACCCTGGTCATTCTTTTATTCCTCACATAAGAGTAAAAAGCCTTGGGGTTTTCCTTGATCCGACCCGCCAAGGACTTCTCATGTCCCCTCCTAGCTCTCCTAAGCCCCTTTTTCAGCTCATTCCTTGCTAACTTGTAACCCTCAATTGAGCCATCTGAACCTTGTTTCCTCATCCCTACATAAGCTTCCCTCTTCCTTTTCACAAGACATTCCACCTCTTTTGTGAACCATGGTTCCCTCACTCGGCCATTTCCTCCCTGCCTGACAGGAACATACCTATCAAGGACATCCAGTATTTGTTCCTTGAAAAAGTTCCACTTTTCATTAGTTCCTTTCTCTGACAGTTTCTGTTCCCAACTTATGCCCCCTAATTCTTGCCTAATCGCATCATAATTACCCCTCCCCCAATTGTAAACCTTGCCCTGCCGTACGGCCCTATCCCTCTCCATTGCAATAACAAAAGACACCGAATTGTGGTCACTATCTCCAAATTGCTCTCCCACAACCAAATCTAACACTTGGCCCGGTTCATTTCCCAGTACCAAATCCAATGTGGCCTCACCTCTAGTCGGCCCATCCACATATTGTGTCAGGAAACCCTCCCGCACACACTGCACAAAAACTGCCCCATCCAAACTATTTGACCTACAAAGGTTCCAATCAATATTTGGAAAGTTAAAGTCCCCCATGACAACTACCCTGTGACCCCCACACATATCCATAATCTGCTTAGCAATTTCTTCCTCCACATCTCTATTACTATTTGGGGGCCTATAGTAAACTCCTAGCAACGTGACCGCTCCTTTCCTATTTCTAACTTCAGCCCATATTACCTCAGTGTGCAGATCCCCCACGAAGTGCCTTTCCGCAGCCGTTAAACTATCCTTGATTAACAATGCCACTCCTCCACCTCTTTTATCAGCTTCCCTACACTTAGTGAAACATCTATACCCCGGAACGTCCAACAACCATTCCTGTCCTTGTTCTACCCACGTCTCCGTAATGGCCACAACATCGTAGTCCCAAGTACCAATCCAGGCCCCAAGTTCATCTACCTTGTTCCGGATGCTCCTTGCATTGAAGTAGACACACTTCAACCCACCTTCCTGTCTACCAGTACCCACCCTTGACCCTGATACCTTCCCCAATACCTCACCACCCTCACTGACTTCTGGACTACAACTCCCTTTCCCACTCCCCTGACAAATTAGTTTAAACCCCCCTGAAGAGCCGTAACAAATTTCCCTCCGAGGATATTGGTGCCCCTCTGGTTCAGGTGCACCCCGTCCTGTTTGTACAGGTCCCACCTTCCCCAGAACGTGTTCCAATTATCCACGTATCTGAAACCCTCCCTCCTACACCATCCCTGCAACCACATATTTAACTGCACTCTCTCCCTGTTCCTCAACTCGCTATCACGTGGTACCGGCAACGTACCAGAGATGACCACATGTTTCGTCTTGGCTCTCAGCTTCCAGCCCAGCTCCAGAAATTCCTGCTTTAAATCCCCGTCCCTTCTCTTACCTATGTCATTGGTACCAATGTGCACCACGACTTGTGACTGTTTCCCCTCCCCCTTCAGAATCTGGAAAACACGGTCTGAGACATCACGGACCTTGGCATCCGGTAGGCAACATACCATCCGTGAGTCTCTTTTGCTGCCACAGAACCTCCTATCTATCCCTCTAACTAACGAGTCCCCAATAACTATCGCCCTCCCGCTCTCCCCCTTTCCCTCCCGAGCCACAGAGACGGACACAGTGCTGGAGATCCTCTCACTGCGGCTCCCCACTGGTATGTCATCCCCCTCAACCGTATCCAAAGCGGAATACTTGTTGCTAAGGGGAACGACCACCGGGGATCCCTGCACGGACTGCTTCCTCCCAGCCCCTCTCACCGTCACCCATCTGTTTTCAATCCTCGGAGTAACTGTATTCCTAAAGCTTGTGTCTATGGCCATCTCTGCGTCCCTGATGATCCTAAGTTCATCCAACTCCAGCTCCAGTTCCCTAACACGGTTTTGGAGGAGCTGCAGATGGGTGCACTTCCCACAGGTGTAATCAGTAGGGACACTGTCGTCGTCCCTCACCTCAAACATAGTGCAAGAGGAACATTGCACTGCCTGCACACCCATCCCCTCTAGATACCTTGCCAGTACCAGGTAGAAAGTGCAAAAATGAATTCAACTCACCCCTGCTCGCCCTTTCAGCCTAAGCCCTGTGAGCCAAAGTCTTATAGCTCACACTCTGCTTCCCACACACTACACTGCCCGCTCCCAACGCTGCCCGCTGTATACTGCAGCCTACCTTTTATACTTCACGCGCTTAAAAAACCCTTCCCAGACTCCTTTGCTGCCCACTTCTAGTTTTCACTTTAAACTTGAAAAACTGCTGTTAAAGTAAAGGCCAAAAAAATACACACACTAGCTGACTAATTAAATAAATAAACAATTCAATTAATCTCTCACCAGCACTGCTGCCTTCAATCACCCCTCTCAGCTTGCTCCAGTGGATCAATGAGTATGCTTCATGTTACACAGGTTCTTATAAACTACACTACCATAGAAGCTCCGGTTTGAAGCATGAAACTGTACGACGAAGTGAAAGGGCACATTCCATACATTGAAGCTTTTTGCATTAAAAATCAACATTAAAATTTAAGTTTTGTTTTATTCAATAATGAGCACTATGATAGAGAATGCACCCTGCAGCTATGCAAAAGCAGGTAATAATCAAACTTCATAATTAACAAGTGCAAATATATTTAATTACACAATTCACGTATCTAGTAAGTATACAAATCTTCAAAATGCCCCACCTTGCTTGTGGAAGGTTTCTTTGACGGCCCAGATTTGGTTGTGTGAGCATCTACTTTGTCACCAGAGCTTGAAGATGGCGCAACTTTGCCCTGCCCCCCAGGCTTTACGGCTTTTGATGCACCAGCACTGCTTTTCTTCCCATGAAGAAGGTCTACCTTATCGGAACATTCTTTTATCTGAAATGACAAGTTAGGTCACAAATCTCAAATTTATAATGGGAAAAGTAGTAAGCCGTTTACCAACTTGTACACTGCCCCTGCTCCCACCCACCACCCCCCTCCACAACCATCCATTCACAAGTCTGTACTGCCATGCAATTAGACCATAGCAGCTACATACCCCAAATTAATTTACCTACTATTGCTTCTTTATGTATGGTGACTTGCGTCGCAAGTAGGCTTACATTAACACTGCAAAGAAGTTACTGTGAAAATCCCTTAATCGCAACACTCTGGCGCCGGTTCAGGTACAGAGGGAGAATTTAGCATGGCCAATGCACCTAACCAGCATGTCTTTCGGACTGTGGGAGGAAACCAGAGTACCCGGAGGAAACTTCGCACAGTGACCTAAGCCGGGAATTGAACCTGGGTCCCTGGCACTTTGAGGCAGCAGTGCTAACCACTGTGCCACCATGCCGCCTTTCAACTCAAAAACCTATCAATGCAGCATCAAGTCAAATAGTGTTCAGTTTTGGCCTCCTCGTCTGAGGAAGGACATTCTTGCTATGAAGGGAGTCCAGCGAAGGTTCACCAGACTAATTCCCCGAATGGCAGGACTGACGTATGGAGAGAGATTGGATCAACTGGGCTTGTACTCACTGGAATTAAGATGAATGGGGGGGGGGGGGGGGGGGGGGGTGTCGCATTGTAACATACAAAATCCTGACAGGCTAGATGCGGGAAGAATGTTCCCGATGTTGGGGAAATCCAGAACTAAGGGTCACAATCTAAGAATAAGAGGTAAGCCATTCACTGAGATGAGGAAGAACTTCTTCATTCAGAGTTGTGAACCTGTGGAATTCTTATCACAGAAAACTATTGGGGCCAGTTCGTTAGATATGTTCAAAAGGGAGCTGGGTATGGCCCTTGATGCTAAAGGGATCAAGGGGAATGGAGAGAAAGCGGGAGTGGCATACTGAAAGTCATGATTAGCCATTATCATATTGAATGTTGGTGCAGGCTCAAAGGGCCGAATGGCCTACACCTGCACCTATTTTCTATGTTTCTATATTTTAGCAATGCACTTAATTCCAGTTGAGTTTTTTTTCCTTAAAATCAAATTTTAAAAGTGCCAACTACAAACAAACATACATTTTGGGTGAAGAAAATTTAGTTAAGTTCAGATTTAGATCAATAATTGTGGAAGAAATCAAATAAATACAAAAACTTTGGGTAGAGTGCATGAGGAAGTACATGGAGTTGCGATACACACCATTAAGTGCTTGTGCAGTAACTCCACATGGACCCAAAATCTGCATTTAAAAAAAAGAGAACTAAATGCCCACTTTGCATTAACACATGGACACAAGTTCAATTCCACCACTGATTTAAGTGCACGATTACATTCCCTAATTGCACAAAACGATGTACAGGTTACTGCTCGTCTCCATACAAGAGAAAGACTTAACACAATTTCAAACAAGTTAGTAAACCATTAAACCAAAATTAGATCAATTATGTTTTGCATCTGATTCTTGGATCATCTTTGGAATATATGACTTTTACTTCAAAATGTGAGGAACCTGCAAGTTTATATATTAACTCACCTTGTCAAGTTTCAGTTTATCGACATCAACAAGGAAAGGATTCATTAATCTTTCGCCAACAACTTTTAGAGCTGTACCTAGTGCTTCAAAGGCAGCATCCCTCACCTCGGATGCAGAATCATTAATTTGCTGTGGAGAATTAGATTACATTAGTTTGGCTGGCTCACAAATCTTTTCATAATTATTTTTAAACTATTAAATTTTTTGTTTAATCAAACTAATAGCAGTAAAATTCTAACCACAAATTAGTGAAGATAGAGAAGCAATACAATCCTTTGTTTCATACCTTAAGCAGCGCAGCACAAAGTGGCTTTAAAAGACTTTTTGGCAATGTGGAGGGAGTACAGTAACGGAAGCTTCTTGCCAAGAAGAGTGATGCTTGTTGCTTGATGGATGGGTTTTTGTTCTCCATTACACCCAGCACATCTTCACTTAGGTTCTGTAATGTGGTCTGAATCCAAACATCTTATTATTGATCTCTGCAATTAAATTCTTAAAATCCATTTCAGAACATTTTATCTCAAGTTTCAAAGGAATTGCGAACAAAATACCTTTTATAGCACAAAGTATAGTAATATTAGCAATGCTGACTATACTATTTAGTCAACCATAAACTCCAAAAATTAAGTTAAATTAGTTAACGATCCAATTATATGGGTGAATTGGCAATAAACAAGTGGTTTCTCTATGCTAGCTAAATTTCAATGTGAAAAGGGTGCAGAAAAAGGACAGTACCTCAAATGTGAAAGTAACTACAGCACTGGTGAAAACTGACCTTATTATACCTTGAAATTTGTCAATGTATGATGACCACTACAAGTCCTGCATATGCTGTTAAATATCAATATTTTAGCATCAAAAATAGTACTAGAGTTGAAATCACCAAATTTAAATTTCCAAAATTTTGCCAGAAGTTTCAAAAACAAAATTTCAGACACAAGTGTCAATGTTGAACTTACTGTGAGAAAAACAGCATCAATAGCTTCCTGCAAAGCTTGAACTACTTGAGGTTTCTTCTCTTTAAACTTTTCCAGGAGTGTTGGCACCACCTGAAAAAATTGAATACAGTTGCGTAATACCCAACAATGATGTTTTGAACGAATGACTCTGATAGTAAAGCTCGCTTACAAATGCAATTTAAAAATGAACCAATTTACATCATTTTGAACTATTATGGCCCCACATTTAATTCTGGACCTCTATAGAGTCAGCTCATTTTCAAACAAACAATCTGGCAGGAGGAACAGCAAGGGAAAAGGAAATAGCGCAGTAATTTAGCATCAGCATTTCAAGTAGAGGGAGAGGTCAGCCTCCCACACTTCCATAAGTAAACTACTACTGAATTGGGGACCAGGAGCTCAACAAAATTAACACAAGCAAAATAACAATAAAACAGAAACAGTGTTTTCCATCTCAGGGGTTTAAAGGAAGTAGGTGAAAACATAGCAGATGTCCAACTAATCTTCCAAAATTCTCCCTATTCGAGAACTAATCCCTTATATTGGAAAATTACACATGCCAATCGGTTCTTCAAGAAAAAAAAACAGGGACACCAGAGAATTATTTGCCTATTAGCCTAATATCTATTCAAGAAATTGCTCGAGTACATATAATTAGGGATACAGGAGATTATTGAGAATTAGCATGGATTTGGGCTATTGATAGATTAAATGAATCTTAAATGAATGAGCAAAACATGGCAAATGGATTTCAATTTTGGTAAATTCGTTGACCTAAAAACGATAAGCCACGTACATTCCAAATGGCAAAAAGCTAGAGACAGTGGAAGTTCAAAAAGAGAGAGAGCACCAGATACACAGATCATTAAAACATTATTACATCAGGTGCAGAAAATAATCAGAGGCTATAAGAATGCTGGCTTTTCTATGTATACAGTAAGAAGTCTCACAACACCAGATTAAAGTCCAACAGGTTTATTTGGTAGCAAATACCATAAGCTTTCGGAGCGCTGCTCCTTCGTCAGATGGAGTGGAAATGTGCTCTCAAACAGTGCACAGAGACACAGAAATCAAGTTACAGAATACTGATTAGAATGCGAATCCCTACAACCAGCCAGGTCTTAAAGATACAGACAATGTGGGTGGAGGGAGCATTAAACACAGGTTAAAGAGATGTGCATTGTCTCCAGACAGAACAGCTAGTGAGATTCTGCAAGTCCAGGAGGCAAGCTGTAGGGGTTACTGATAATGTGACATAAATCCAACATCCCGATTTAGGCCGTCCTCATGTGTGCGGAACTTGGCTATCAGTTTCTGCTCAGCGACTCTGCGCTGTGTGTCGTGAAGGCCGCCTTGGAGAACGCTTACCTGAAGATCCAAGGCTGAATGCCCGTGACTGCTGAAGTGCTCCCCCAGAGCAGAAACTGATAGCCAAGTTCCGCACACGAGGACGGCCTAAATCGGGATGTTGGATTTATGTCACATTATCAGTAACCCCCATAGCTTGCCTCCTGGACTTGCAGAATCTCACTAGCTGTTCTGTCTGGAGACAATGCACATCTCTTTAACCTGTGTTTAATGCTCCCTCCACCCACATTGTCTGTACCTTTAAGACCTGGCTGGCTGTAGGGATTCGCATTCTAATCAGTATTCTGTAACTTGATTTTGTGTCTCTGTGCACTGTTTGAGAGCACATTTCCACTCCATCTGATGAAGGAGCAGCGCTCCGAAAGCTTATGGTATTTGCTACCAAATAAACCTGTTGGACTTTAACCTGGTGTTGTGAGACTTCTTACTGTGTTCACCCCAGTCCAACGCCGGCATCTCCACATCATTTTCTATGTATAACAGCAGGCAGGTTGAAGTCACACCTCAGTTATACAAAGACCTGGTTATACCACACCTGCTATACTGTAAGCAATTCAGGGCCTTAGGAATGATGTAGTGGCCTTGGAGAAAGTGCAGCATAGATTTACAGGAATGAACCTAGACTTCCAAGGGCTAAATTACAAGGGAAGATTAAACCAGGGTTGCATTCCTTGGATTTGAGAAAGTTAAGGGTTGATTTGATCATGGGTTTCAAGATACTAAAGGGGAATAGATAGGTTAGATTAGGAGAAATTATTTGTGCTAGTTGGGGACTCGAGGATGTGAGGCAAAATCTTTCAGGTCTAACCACTCAGGAGTGAAATGCTTCATGTAAAAAGCTTGGAACTCATCCATAAATAGCAATTGATGCAGATCAAATGTTACATTTGAGATATGGGATAAAAGTGCTAAAATGGAATATGACCCAGATCACTCTTGATCTCATGGAATGGAGGAAGGGACTCAGGGGGTTAAATAGCCTCCTCTTGTTCCTATGAGGAAGGGGTGGAAGGAAAGTTAGCCACAAAATCTAGTGTTAGTTATGGTTCAGTTTGCAGCACTCATGCTGAGTTACAAGAATAAAGATAAGTACAGCCCTCCAAGCCTGTGCTGACCAAAATGCCCTAGCTAAAGAAAAAAACCTTCTGCCCTTACTTGGTCGTATCCCTCGATTCCCTCCCTATTCATGCACCATCCAGATGCCTCTAAACGTTGCTAATGTGCCTGCTTCTACCACGTCCTCTGGCAGCGCGTTCCAGGCACCCAACACGCCATGAAAAACTTCTCCTGCACATCTTAGAACATAGAAAAGCTACAGCACAAACAGGCCCTTCGGCCCACAAGTTGCGCCGAACATGTCCCGACCTACTAGGCTTACCTATAACCCTCTACCTTACTAACTTCGATGAACTTATCCAAAAGTCTCTTAAAAGACCCTATCGAATCCGCCTCCACCACCGGCAGCCGATTCCACGCACCCACCACCCTCCGAGTGAAAAACTTACCCCTAACATCTCCTCTGTACCTACTCCCCAGCACCCTAAACCTGTGACCTCTTGTGGCAACCATTTCAGCCTTGGGTAAAAACCTCTGAGAATCCACTCTATCAATACCCCATAACATCTTATACACCTCTATCAGGTCACCTCTCATCCTTCGCTTCTCCAAGGAGAAAAGACCTAGCTCTCTCAACCTATCCTCATAAGGCATGCCACCTAATCCAGGCAACATCCTTGTAAATCTCCTCTCTATGGCTTCCACATCCTTTCTGTAATGAGGTGACCAGAACTCCAGGTGGGGTCTGACCAGGGTCCTATACAGCTGCAGCATTCCCTCCCGATTTCTAAACTCAATTCCTCTATTGATGAAGACCAGTATTCCATATGCCTTCTTAACCACAGCCTCTACCTGCGACGCTGCTTTGAGCGTCCTATGAACCCGAACCCCAAGATCCTTCTGATCTTCCACACTGCCAAGCGTCTTACCCTTATTATATTCTTTCATCCTATTCGACCTGTCAAAATGAACCACCACACACTTATCTGGGTTGAAGTCCATCTGCCACTTCTCCGCCTTGCATCTTATCTATGTCTCGTTGTAACTGCTGACATCCCTCTACACTATCCACAACACCACCAACCTTTGTGTCATCAGCAAACTTGCCAACCCATCCTTCCACTTCCTCATCCAGGGTCATTTATAAAAATCACAAAGAGCAAGGATCCCAGAACAGATCCCTGGGGCACTCCACTGGTGACCGACCTCCATGCTGAAAAAGACCCACCTACAACCACTCTGCCTTCTGTGGGCAAGCCAGTTCTGAATCCACAAGGCAATGTCCCCTTGTATCCCATGCCCCTTCACTTTCTCAATAAGCCTTGTATGGGGCACACCTTATCAAACGCCTTGCTGAAATCCATATAAACTACATCTACCGCTCTTCCCTTGTCTACGTGTCCAGTTACATCTTCAAAAAATTCAATTACGCTCATAAGGCATGATCTGCCTTGGACAAAGCCGTGCTGGCTATGTCTGATCATACTATTCCTCTCCAGATATTCATAAATCCTGCCTCTCAGGATCTTCTCCATCAACTTACCAACCACTGAGGTTAGACTCACTGGTCTATAATTTCCCGGGCTATCTCTTCTCCCTTTCTTGAATAACGGAACCACACCCGCAATCCCCCAATCCTCCGGAACCTCTCCCGTCTCCATTGATGACACAAAGATCATCGCCAGAGGCTCAGCAATCTCTTCCCTCGCCTCCCACAGTAACCTGGGGTACATCCCATCCGGTCCCGGTGATTTATCTATCTTGATGCTTCTCAAAAGCTCCAACACATCCTCTTTCCTAATGTCCACATGCTCAATCTTCTCAGTTCACTGCAAGTCTGCACTGCAAGTACCAAGATCCTTTTCCACTGCGAATACTGAAGTATTCATTGAGTACCTCTGCTATTTCTACCGGTTCTATACAGACTTTCCCACCGTCACATTTGATAGGTCCTACTCCTTCACATCTTATCTTCTTGCTCTTAACATACGTGTAGAATGTCTTGGGGTTTTCCTTTATCCTGTCTGCCAAGGCCTTCTCATGACCCCTTCTTGCTCTTCTAATTTCCCTCTTAAGTTCCTTCCTACTAGTCGTATACTCTTCTAGATTTCTAACATTACCTAGCTCCCTGAACCTTTTGTAGGCTTTCCTTTTCTTCTTGACTAAATTTGTTACAGCTTTCGTGCACCATGGTTCCTGTAACCTACCATAACTCCCCTGTCTCATTGGAACGTTGCTGTGCAGAGCTCCAGATAAATTTTCCTTGAAAATTTGCCACATTTCTTCTGTACATTTCCCTGAGAAAACCTCCTTCCAAATTATGCCTCTAATTTCCTGCCTAATAACCTCATAATTGCCCTTACTCCAAATAAACACTTTCCTCGCTTGACTGATCCTATCTCTCTCCAATACTAATGTAAAGGAGATAGAGTTATGATCACTATCCCCAAAATGCTCTCCCACTGAGATCTGACACCTGCCCAGGTTCATTCCCTAATACCAAATCAAGTACAGCCTCTCCTCTTGTAGGCTTATCCACATACTGTGTCAGGAAGCCCTCCTGAACACACCTAACAAACTCCTCCCCATCTAAACCCTTTACCCGTGGGATATTCCAATCGATATTTGGGAAATTAAAATCTCCCATCACGACCACTCTGTTATTATCACATCTCTCCAGGATCTGCTTCCCAATCTGCTCCTCCACATCCCTGCTACTATTGGGCGGCCTATAGAAAACACCCAGTAAAGTTATTGACCCCTTCCTGTTGTGAACCTCCACCCACAGAGATTCCGTAGACAATCCCTCTGTGGCGTCCATCTTTTCTACAGCCGTGACACTATCCCTGATCAACAGTGCCACTCCCCCACCTCTTTAGCCTCCTTCCCTGTCCCTCCTGAAACATCTGAAACCCGGCACTTGAAGTATCCAGTCCTGGCCCGGAGATAACCAAGTCTCTGTAATGGCCACCACATCACACTTCCAAGTAGTGATCCACGCTCTAAGCTCATCCATTTTGTTCACTACACTCCTTGTGTTAAAATAAACACATCTCAACCCTTTGGTCTGAGCGCTCCCCTTCTCCGTCACCTGCGTATCCTCCCTCTCACACTGTCTACAAGCCCCTTTATTTTTAAGCTAACCTCCTCTCTCCCAGTCACCTCATTTTGATTCCCACCCCCCAACCACTCTAGTTTAAACAGTCCCCAGTAGCCTTAGCAAACCTTCCTGCCAGGATATTGGTCCCCCTGGGATTTAAGTGAAACCCGTCCTTTTTGTACAGGTCGCATCTGCTCCTAAAGAGGTCCCAATGATCCAGGAACCTGAATCCCTGACCCCTGCTCCAATCCCTCAGCCACGCATTTATCCTCCACCTTATTCTGTTCCTTCCCTCACTGTCTCGTGGCACAGGCAGCAATCCCGAGATTACTACCTTTGCGTTCCTTCTTCTTAACTCCCTACCTAACTTTCTATATTCTCCTTTCATAACCCCTTCCCTGCCTATGTCAGTGGTACCAGTATGCACCACGATCTCTGGCTCCTCTCCCTCCCACTTCAGGATTTCTTGGATACGGTCTTTCCTCCTCTCACCTTGAACCAGTGCCCCCTTGTAATTGACACTTCCACCCTTGGAAAAAGCCTCTGACTATCCACCCTGTCTATGCCTTTCATATCTTTGTAGACCTCTATCAGGTCTCACCTCAGCCTCTCTCTTTCCAGTGAAAACAATCCTAGTTCAACCTCTCCTTTTTGCCAGGCAACATCCTGGTTAACGTTCTTTGCACTCTCTCCAAAGCTTCCACATCCTTCTGGTAGTGTGGTTCCGTGTTCAAGTCTCACTCCACAGCTGAGCACAAACACTGCAGCACAGTATCAAAGGAGTTCTGCAATGTCACAGGTGGCTTCTTTCAGATAGAACGTTAAACTGTTATCTCATCTGCCTGCTTGAGAGAATGTTAAAGATTCCGTTGCATTGTTTTGAATTATATCATGAGTTATCCCCAATGCTCTGACCAAAATTGATTCCCCATTCAACATCACAAATTCAGCTTATCTGCTCATTATCAACTTGCTGCTTGAGGGTTTGCTGTGTACAAATTAACTGTTACATTTCCGACATTATTACACCAACTAAACTTCAAATGTACTTCATTGGCTGTAAAGTACTTTGAGGGGCCCAGTAATTATGAAAAAGTGCTACATAATTGCAAGTTTCTCTTTATCTGACTAGAAAATGCATGTTCAGGTGGATGTTAAAAATTCTATGACACCGTATGAAGAGCAAACTCTTCAGCTACGACCCAATATTCCTCTATCAATCTCCAGTAAAAACAGTTACATACCACAGATCTCATTGCCACTCATTAGCACCTTTCCCAATTCCAAGGAATCAGCAATAAAAATTGGTTGCATGTAACAAAATGTGCGCAAATTTCCTTGTACAGATTGTGCTGGAGTCCCATGCTTATTTGAAACTTACGTGAGTAGCATAGGTCTGAAACTTCTTCCTAAGTCCAGAAGCCAAACCAGCGAGACATTTTGCACCCAAAGCTACAAGCAGTACATTGGAGTCCTTGCCAATAACCTAGAAGGGACAGTTCAAGTTAAAAGAAATCTTCAGAACAGTGCAAGATAACATTCTCATTTGTCAGCAAGCATGATTACTTTGAACCCAAGGTTAAACTAACTTTTCTAGGATTGATGGGGGTGAGGGAGTACCAAGGTGTCAAAGTGCACCATGATTGGGTGGGTTCAACTGCCTTGTCTTTTATTTTCATAAGTTTCTGAGGGACCACATTTCTAACGCTTATTGTATTAATTCCTATGGGTTACAAGTGATGGAAATATTAACAGAAAGGTCCTGATTCTTTTGAATGTCTACATGGCAAAAATATGCAATGATACTGTGAACAGATAGAGGAAAGCTCCATGCAGAAACGTTGTTATACACAAATCAAAGCTTCAAGTACGCTTATGAGATTTAAAAAAACAGGCTTGGTTGAGTGACCCATAGCCAAGCTCAAAAAACTTGTTTATCAGGCACCAATAGGGAAAGCAATGCAGCCATCCAGTTAGTGTCTCTTTATTGGGAAATTAACATTTACCATGGAAAATTAATAAAGTCAAACTTTCCAGTTCTCAGTATGGAAATTTAAATTATATGATCAGAAAGGCAAATTAAAAACTATAGGTATCTAAGTATCACAAAATAGAATAGAAAGGGGACCCCTGTACAAAAATCCTAGTACCACCCCAATATCTTGGGTGGCACAGCACTGCTGCCTCACAGCGCCGGGTTCAATTCCGACCCCGGGTCACTGTCTGTGTGGAGTTTGCATGGTCAGTACAGACTCGATGGGCCAAATGACCTCAAAAACGTACAAGAGGACATCTTAACAATTCTCCCACTTTGGAATCTTAAAAGCCCTGACCATCATGTTACTGCTCCCGGTTTCATGCTCAGCTTCACTTTCAGAACAGAGTTTGGCAACAAAATATTTAATATTGTATGCAGCAGCACCGTTCACATGCCATGTACAACTTGTCACAAGACTGAAATACGGTTTGGCTTGTATATAATTACTTTTTTAAGTGCTCTCACAACATCCGCATAATCTCCAGATTCTAGCTTGGGGTTTTTCACAAGCATCTCAAGTGCTTCCAGAGCTTCTTTCCGCTCCTGCCATTTTTTGGCCTCCTATTTTAATTAGACAAGAAAAAAAGTCATGAAGTTAGTATGAACAGTACAGGATTTAGTGTGCTAACAGGTAACAACTTAATTGAGGGCAATAAGATTTACAGGTGGTCAGTTACCACCGCCAGGTTGTTGGGGCCTGTCTGCAGTTACAACTTTGAATTAAGCTCCTGTTGTAACAAATGGATAGTTCAGAAATGCTCATGTAAAAAGATTTCCACTAAGAGAACCCCAGTCTGATTTAAACTAACTGATCCAGCACCCAAGGATATAAACACTTGATAATTAGCTTTTGCAAGGTTTCTTACAAATCATCTTGAAGTAATATTCTCAATCACAAAAACCTCCAATAAAATCAAAGTGGCCAAAAAATGAATTGAATTTAGAATGTTGTAATATACCTACTAACCTGCCAAAACCATCTTTTAACAGATTTGCTAAGCCGACTATAACAATTTCATTTACAAGGCAAAGAGCACATGAAAGAGAATTAGCCTCAAGTGAACGTTCACCAAGAAGAAACGGTCCCTTAAATCAACCAAATTGTCAATTAGAACCACAATGTGGAGGCTGCAGCTTTTATTTTCTTACAATCCAGGTGTATAGTTTTTTTTAAACCACCCCTCAAGTCAGACAACAGTAAAGTGATGAAACCCCTCAGGACAAGAAAAGCAGTGAAGATCAAATTCCAGAAGTTAATAAAAGATCAATGATCCGCTCGTATTATATGACTGGGGTAGTGGATTCAAATAAATCGTCACCGTATAACAAATGCCTTGACTAAAAAAGTGCAAAAACATCAACCTACCCGCAAGGTGCCGTGAACAATCCAGTTTCTCAATTACTATGCAACTCTGCTGTTCTCAAATTACAAATTTTTGATAAAGTTTCAAATTGCAACAACGTAAATGCATACATATTTTATTCTTAACATTCAGAATGTAATAATAGTAATAAAGATGTGGAGGGAGAAATTGCAAAGCAGATTATGGATAGGTGTGGAGGTCACAGGGTAGTTGTCATGGGTGACTTTAACTTTCCAAATATTGATCGGAACCTTTATAGGTCGAATAGTTCGGATGGGGCAGTTTTTGTACAGTGTGTGCAGGAGGGTTTCCTGATACAATATGTGGATAGGCCGACAAGAGGTGGGGCCACATTGGACTTGGTACTGGGTAATGAACCGGGCCAAGTGTTAGATTTGTTTGTGGGAGAGCACTTTGGAGATAGTGACCACAATTCGGTGTCTTTCATTATTACAATGGAGAGGGATAGGGCCATACGGCAGGGCAAGGTTTATAATTGGGGGAGGGGTAATTATGATGCGATTAGGCAAGAATTAGGAGCATAAGATGGGAACAGAAACTGTCAGGGAAAGGCACAAATGAAAAGTGGAGCTTGTTCAAGGAACAAATACTGCGTGTCCTTGAGAGGTATGTCCCTGTCAGGCAGGGAGGAAATGGTCGAGTGAGGGAACCATGGTTCACAAAAGAGGTTGAATGTCTTGTCAAGAGGAAAAAGGAAGCGTATGTAAGGATGAGAAAACAAGGTTCAGTTGGGTCGCTTGAGGGTTACAATGTAGCAAGAAATTAGCTAAAAAAAGGGCTTAGGAGAGCTAGGAGGGGGCATGAGAAGTCCTTGGCGGGTCGGATCAAGGAAAACCCCAAGGCTTTTACTCTTGTGAGAGAAATAAAAGAATGACCAGGGCGAGGTTAGGGCCGGTCAAGGATAGTAGTGGGAACTTGTGCATGGAGTCAGAAGAGATAGGAGACACGACGAATGAATACTTTTCTTCAGTGTTCACCAAGGAGAGGGGCCATGTTTTTGAGGATGAGAGTGAGATACAGACTGATAGGCTGGAGGAGGTAGATGTTCTGAGGGAAGATGTATTAGCAATTTTGAAAAACCTGAGGGTCGGTAAATCCCCTGGGCCAGATGGGATATATCCTAGGATTCTTTGGGAGGCAAGGGATGAGATTGCAGACCCTTTGGCTTTGATCTTTGGGTCCTCACTGTCCACAGGGATAGTGCCAGAGGACTGGAGAGTGGCGAATGTTGTTCCTCTGTTCAAAAAAGGAAATAGGAATGACCCTGGTAATTATAGGCTGGTTAGTCTTACTTCGGTGGTCGGTAAGTTAATGGAAACGGTCCTGAGGGATAGGATTTATGACCATTTGGAAAGATGCAGCTTAACCCGGGATAGTCAACACAGATTCGTGAAGGGCAAGTCTTGTCTCACAAATTTGATTGAATTCTTTGAGGTAACGAGGTGTGTAGATGAAGGTAGAGCAGTTGATGTCGTATACATGGATTTTAGTAAGGCGTTTGATAAGGTTCCCCACGGTCGGCTCATGAAGAAAGTAAGGAGGTGTGGGATAGAGGGAAATTTGGCCAATTGGATAAGTAACTGGCTATCTAATAGAAGACAGAGGGTGGCGGTGGATGGAAAATTTTCAGGCTGGAGACCAGTTACCAGTGGTGTACCACAGGGATCAGTGCTGGGTCCTCTGCTATTTGTGATTTTTATCAATGACTTGGAAGAGGGGGCTGAAGGGTGGGTCATTAAATTTGCTGATGACACCAAGATTGGTGGAGTCGTGGATGAGGTGGAGGGCTGTTGTAGGCTGCAGAGACATTGATAGGGTGCAGAGCTGGGCCGAAAAATGGCAGATGGAGTTTAACCCTGATAAATGCGAGGTGATTCATTTTGGTAGGACAAATGGGAATATGGATTACAGGGTCAACGGCAGGGTTCTAAGGAATGTGGAGGAACAGAGAGATCTTGGGGTTCATATCCACAGATCTCTGAAGGTTGCCACTCAAGTGGATAGAGTCGCGAAGGCGGCCTATCGTGTGTTAGCGTTTATTAACGGGGGGTTGGAGTTTAAGAGCCGTGGGGTTATGCTGCAACTGTACAGGACCTTGGTGAGACCACATTTGGAATATTGTGTGCAGTTCTGGTCACCTCACTAAGGAGGATGTGGAAGCATTGGAGAGAGTGCAGAGATGATTTACCAGGATGCTGCCTGGTTTGGAGGGTAGGTCTTATGAGGAAAGATTGAGGGAGCTAGTGCTTTTCTCTTTAGAGCGGAGGAGGATGAGAGGCAACTTAATAGAGGTTTGTAAGATGATGAGGGGGATAGATAGAGTGGACGTTCAGAGACTATTTCCTCGGGTGGATGTAGCTGTTACTCGGGGGCATAGCTATAAGGTTCATGGTGGGAGATATAGGAGGGATGTACGAGGTAGGTTCTTTACTCGGAGAGTGGTTGGGGTGTGGAACGGACTGCCTGCTGTGATAGTGGAGTCGGACACTTTAGGAACTTTCAAGCTTTTATTGGATAGGCACATGGAGCACACCAGAACGATAGGGAGTGGGATAGCTTGATCTTGGTTTCGGACAAAGCTCGGCACAATATCGAGGGCCGAAGGGCCTGTACTGTGCTGTTCTATGTTCTATGTAAATAACAAAATTGTAACAAAACTATTTCTGAACTTAGCACTTAAATTGCACTATGAACAAAAGAAACTACAATTCTCCTGACAATATAAATCAACCACTAGAATCTGCTGGTACTTACAATTTTTTCATAAAAATCTTTTGGAAGCTTTGAAAGAATCTCAACAGGCTCCAAAAGATCGTAAGCATCCACTACAGGGGCTTCAACTTCCTCTTCACCTATGGAGAAAACCACAAGGCATCTTTGCACCAAAATGTATCGCATCTTTTTTGTACATCAAATCCAAGCTGCAACTAGGGCTCTGCATCCAAGATGTTTTCCTCCCAAAATGTTATCTATTTTCCATTTATTTATATTATAGCAAGTGCAAATCTTTTCTTCCAAATTTTACAAAAACTGACACCAGAAAAGCACAGGTATACATATTGGAAATCAGTTGGCAGGCTGGGTCTCCTCTCTCCCAACAAGAGTTGGGGTGTCCTTTAAAATTATGGAAGTTTTTGATAGAGTGCATACACAGAATTTTTTTTATTCTTTCACAGGATATGGGCATCACTGGCAAAGCTAGCACTTGTTGTTGATCACCAATTGCCTTTGAACTGAGTGGCTTGGTAGGCCCAGAGGACAGTGGAGAGTCAACCACATTGCTTTGGGTCTGGAGTTACACGTGGGTCAGACCAGATTAGAGGAACTGCTGTCCTTAAGGACAATAGTGAAACAGATGTATTTTTACACCAATCAATGCTACTTTCATGGTCACTTTTCCTGACACTAGCTTTATATTCCAGATTTTTCATGAACTGAATTCAAATTCCACCAGCTTCCATGGTGGGATTTGAAACATGTCCCTACAGGATTAGTCTGGGCCGCTGGATGATTAGTCCTGCAGCATTACCACGAGGCCACCATCTCATGAATGTTTCCTCTTGGGGGAGAAGGCCAAAACTAGAGGCCATCAATATAATGTAGTCACGAGTAAAGCCAATAATTTTATTCATGGGACATGAATAAAGAGAGGGAGAGGAGCCAGAGGTCGTGGCACATATTGGTACCACTGACATAGGTAGGAACAGGGAAGGGGTCATGAAAAGAGAATACAGGGAGTTAGGTAGACAGTTGGGAAGGAGGAACGCAAAGGTAGTAATCTCAGGATTGCTGCCTGTGCCACGGGAAAGTGAGAGCAGGAATGGAGTGAGGTGGAGGATGAATGCGTGGCTGAGGGACGAAGCAGGGGGCAGGGATTCAGGTTCCTGGATCATTGGAACCTCTTTAGGGGCAGGTGTGACCTGTACAAAAGAGACGGGTGGCACTTGGAATGCCAGGGGGACCAATATCCTGGCAGGAAGGTTGGCTAAGGCTACTGGGGAGACTTTAAACTAGAAAGGTTGGGGGGAGGGAATCGTGATGAGGTGACTGAGCGCGAGGTTAGCCCGCAAATAGAGAAGGATTGTACACAGTGTAAGAGGGAGAATAGACGGGTGATGGAAAAGGGGAGAGCTCAGACCAAAGGTTTGAGATGTGTCTATTTTAACGCCAGGAGTGTAGTGAATAAAGTGGATGAGCTTAGAGTGTGGATCGATGCTTGGAAGTGTGATGTGGTGGCCATTACGGAGACTTGAGAACAGGGATAGGACTGGATACTTCAGGTGCCGGGTTTCAGATGTTTCAGGAAGGACAGGGAGGGAGGCAAGAGGGAGTGGAGTGGCACTGCTGATCAGGGATAGTGTCACAGCTGTAGAGGAGGTGGAAGCCGTGGAGGGATTGTCTACGGAGTCTCTGTGGGAGGAAGTTCGGAGCGGGAAGGGGTCGATAACTTTGCTGAGTGTTTTCTACAGGCCGCCCAACAGTAACAGGGATGTTGAGGAGCAGATAGGGAAACAGATCCTGGAGAGATGTAGTAATAACAGGGTTGTCGTGATGGGAGACTTTAATTTCCCAAACATCGATTGGAATATCCCTAGGGTAAGGGGTTTGGATGGGGAGAAGTTTGTTAGGTGTGTTCAGGAGGGTTTCCTGACACAGCATGTGGATAAGCCGACAAGAGGAGAGGCTATACTCGATCTGGTACTGGCTAATGAGCCTGGACAGGTGTCAGATCTCTCAGTGGGGGAGCATCTTGGGGATAGTGATCATAACTCGATCTCCTTTACACTAGCATTGGAAAGAGATAGGATCAGGCAAGCTAGGAAATATGAAGCCATCAGGCAGGAGATTAGAGGCGTAAATTGGAAGGAGGTATTCGAGGAAAAGTACCGAAGTAAGGTGGCAGATTTTCAAGGAATGTTTGTCTGGAGTTCTGCATGACAACGTTCCGATGAGACAGGGAGGTTTTGGTAGGTTACGGGAACCGTGGTGCACGAAAGCTGCGCTGAACCGAGTCATAAAGAAACGGAAAGCATACAAAAGGTTCAGAGAGCTAGGTGATGATCGGGATCTAGATGAGTATATGGCTGGTAGGAAGGGACTTAAGAAAGAAATTAGAAGAGCCAGAAGGGGTCACGAGAAGGCCTTGGCAGATAAGATTGAGAACCCCAAGGCGTTCTATAAATATGTGAAGAGTAAAAGAATAAGATGTGAAGGAATAGGACCTATAAAATGTGACGGTGAGAAAGTCTGTACAGAACCGGAAGAAATAGCAGAGGTGCTTAATTAATATTTTACCTCAGTATTCACGGTGGACAAAGATGTGGGTGGTTGTACTACAGGATTGAGGTGGACTGAAAAGATAGAGTATGTGGACATCAAGAAAGAGGATGTGTTGGAAATTTTGAATAGCATCAAGATAGATAAGTCGCCGGGACCGGATGGGATGTACCCCAGGTTACTGTGGGAGGCGAGGGAAGAGATTGCAGAGCCTCTGGCGATGATCTTTGCATCATCGATGGAGACGGAGAGGTTCCGGAGGATTGTGGATGTGGTTCCTATATTCAAGAAAGGGAATAGGGATAGCCCAGGAAATTACCGACTGGTGAGTCTAACCTCAGTGGTTGGTAAGTTGATGGAGAAGATCCTGAGGGACAGGATTTATGAATATTTAGAGAAGTTTAGTATGCTCAAAAGTAGTCAGCACGGCTTTGTCAAAGGCAAATCGTGCCTTACGAGCCTGGTGGACTTCTTTGAAAATGTGACTAAAAACATTGACGAAGGAAAAGCGGTAGATGTGGTTTACATGGACCTCAGCAAGGCGTTCGATAAGGTCCCCCATGCAAGACTTCGAGAAAGTGAGAGAGCATGGGATCCAAGGGGCTGTTGCCTTGTGGATCCAGAGCTGGCTTGCCTGCAGAAGGCAGAGAGTGGTTGTAGATGGGTCTTTTTCTGAATGGAGGTCAGTCACCAGTGGAGTGCCCCAGGGATCTGTTCTGGGACCCTTGCTGTTTGTCATTTTCATAAATGACCTGGATGAGGAAGTGGAGGGATGGGTTGGTAAGTTTGCAGACGACACGAAGGTTGGTGGTGTTGTGGATAGGTTGGAGGGATGTCAGAAGCTGCAGCGTGACATAGATAGGATGCAAGACTGGGCGGAGAAGTGACAGATGGACTTCAACCCGGATAAATGTGTAGTGGTCCATGTTGGCAGGTCAAATGGGATGAAGGAGTATAATATCAAGGGTAAGACTTATAGCAGTGTAGAGGATCAGAAGGACCTTGGGGTCCGGGTCCATAGGACTCTTAAATCGGCCTCGCAGATGGAGGAGGCGGTTAAGGCGGCGTATGGTGTGCTGGCCTTCATCAAATCGAGGGATTGAGTTTAGGAGTCGGGAGATAATGATGCAGCTTTATAAGACCCTCGTCAGACCCCACTTGGAGTACTGTGCTCAGTTCTGGTCGCCTCATTACAGGAGGGATGTGGAAATTATTGAAAGGGCGCAGAGAAGATTTACAAGGATGTTGCCTGGATTAGGTGGCATGCCTTGAGGGAGCTCTGACTTTTCTCCTTGGAGAGACGAAGGATGAGAGGTGACCTGATAGAGGTGTACAAGATGTTGAGAGGTATAGATCGGGTGGATTCTCGGAGGCTTTTTCCCAGGGCTGAAATGGCTGCTACGAGAGGACACAGGTTTAAGGTGCTGGGGAGTAGGTACAGAGGAGATATCAGGGGTAAGTTTTTCACTCAGAGGGTGGTGGGTGAGTGGAATCGGCTGCCGTCAGTGGTGGTGGAGGCAAACTCGAGAGGGTCTTTTAAGAGACTTCTGGATGAGTACATGGGACTTAATAGGATTGAGGGTTATAGGTAAGCCTATATATAAGTCTAGGTAGGCAGGGTCATGACGGGCGCAACTTGTGGGCCGAAGGGCCTGTTTGAGCTGTATTGTTTCTACGTTCTATGACATGGGCATCGCTGGCTGGCCAGCATATATTGCCCATTCCTAGTTGTCCTCGAGAAGGTGGTGGTGAGCTGCCTTCTTGAATCGCTGCTGTCCATGTTTGGTGGGTTGACCCACAATGCCGTGAGGAAAGGAATTTCAGGATTCCAGTGACTGCGAAGGAACGGCGATATATTTCCAAGTCAGGACCTTGATTGGCTTGGAGGGGAACTTGCAGGTGATGGTGCTCCCATGTATCTGTTGCCCTTATCCTTCGAGGTGGAAGTGGTCGTGGGTTTGGAAGGTGCTGTCTCAGGATTTTTGGTGAATTGCTGTAGTGCGTCTTGTAGATAGTACACACTGCTGCTACTGAACGTCGGTGGTGGAGGGATTGAATGTTTGTAGATGTGGTGCCAATCAAGCGGGGCTGCTTTGTCCTGGATGGGTGTCAAACTTCTTGAGTGCTATTGGAGCTGCACCCATCCAGGCAAGTGGGGAGTATTCCATCACACTCCTGACTTGTGCCTTGTAGATGATGGATAGACTTTGGGGAGTCAGGAGGCGAGTTACTCACCACTGTATTCCTAGCCTCTGCCATGCTCTTGTCGCCACTGTGTTTATGTGGAGAGTCCAGTTGAGTTTCTGGTCAATGGTAATCCAGAGGACGTTGATAGTGGGGGATTCAGTGATGGCAACACCATTGAATGTCAAGAGGTGGTGGTTAAGAGTATCTCTTATTGGTGATGGTCATTGCCTGGCATTTGTGTGGTGCAAATGTTACTTGCCACTTGTCAGCCCAAGCCTGGATATTGTCCAGATCTTGTTGCATTTGAACATGTACTGCCTCAGTATTCAAGTTGCGAATGATGCTGAACATTGCACAATTGGCAAACAGCCCTACTTCTGACTTTATGACGGAGGGAAAATCATTGATGAAGTAGCTGAAGATTGTTAAGCCTAGAACACTACCCTGAGGGACTCCTGCAGAGATGTCCTGGAGCTGAGATGACTGATCCTCCACAACCATGTTCCTATGTACCATGTATGACTCCAACCAGTGGAGAGTTTGCTCCGATACCCATTGATTCCAGTTTTGCTGGGGCTCCTTGATGCCATACTCAGTCAAATGCAGCCTTGATGTCAAGGGCTGTCACTCTCACCTCACCTCTGGAATTCAGCTCTTTTGTCCATGTTTTAACCAAGGCTGTAATGAGGTCAGGAGCTGAGTGACCCTGGCGAAACCCAAACTGGGCGTCACTGAGCATGTGAATCATGGAAACCCTACAGTGCAGAAAGAGGCCATCTGGCCTGCACCGACCACAATCCCACCCAGGCCCTATCCCCATATCCCTACCCATTTATCCGTTAATCCCGCTAACCTATGCATCTCAGGGGAAATTTTAGCATGGCCAATCAACCTAACCCGCACTTCTTTGGACTGTGGGAGGAAACCGGAGCACCCGGAGGAAACCCACGCAGACACGAGGAGAATGTGCAAACTCCACAGAGACAGTGACCCAAGCCGGGAATCGAACCCAGGTCCCTGGAGCTGTGAAGCAGCAGTGCTAACCACTGTGCTACCGTACCGTGCTGCTTGATAGGGTATGCAGAAGAAATTTCTTCGGTCTAGAATGGCGAGAGTGTGGAACTTGTTGGCATGGAATGGTTGCTGTGAATCTCTCAGCCTTTCAATCTATCAGACTTTTGTTTTATTCATCCATACACCTCTCTCCCCAAGTCCTTCACTTGCTCAAAGCTAATTACATTCGACTATTTCTTTCTTCAGTTCTGAAGAAAAGACCTTGATCTGAAACATTAACTGTTTCTCTCTCTCTACAGATGCTGCCAGACCCAAGGATTTCCATTTTAATCTGAACTTATATTAATGCTTTATTGACCAAATGAAAGTTTTTGTAAACTGATGTCAAACTTCACTATCATCATGAATCTAGACAAATCAAAGTTGTGGTGAAGTGTTCAAAAGATAAGATCCTAAATTTGAGCATTAAACTGACAAGATTTTCTTTGATCAAAGTACTTAACTGACCTTCCTCATCATCGCCTGCTGCTTGATGCTGTTCAAACTTAGTTTTGAGATCTTGCTGAGAACGCAAAAACCGGGTCTGTCTGGAAGCAGTAGTTGGCAATTTAACCCATTCTTCTTCAAGCTCTTTCAACTGAGGGGAAAAAGGTATCCGAATTCTCATCAGCTTCAATATTCAGCAGTTGCGATGCAATTATAAATCTGACTGTATAAAGATAAAATATACCTGCACAGAATTAATATTTTGCAGTGGCGGTCGCAAGGCATCACGAATCCACTTGTAGACTTCCACTGCCAATAGTTTGGCTTCATCTCGAACAGCTTTTTCTCGCGATTCAAATAATTTTGGCAAAGCCTTGACAATTGGCTTCAGCTGGACTATTTTTGAACCAAATTCACTGAAAGGAAATTAGAAAAATTGGTAAGACTTGTGATTATCGTGGATTTCAAGCAAGAAAGATAAAATATGTTTTAGATTAAGGCAGATTTTACATGATTAATCCCCAGATATTATGTCACACATCTGAACTCAGAGCAGAAAATGACTACATTTGATGCAAGGCAACTGGCAAACTTAGAACTTAAAATGGTTACCACTTGGTCTTTTGACATTCGCTGATGTGTGTTTTTGTTGAACTCTGTCAACTTTTCTAGGAGGCAAAATACTTCCAGTTATAGGGCATTCAAACAGAGTAGGATACATCCTATACTTACCCAAGAGCCTTCCTTATTGTTTCTATACAGGCCACAACAATCTTGGGGTTTTTATTGTCTAGTCCTTTAAGCAACTCCTCTTGAACAGGCTCAGCCTTTTCTATTTCTATGTACATTAGACATATTTCCATCCCCAACTCCTTGGCTCTTGCTTTTGGTTGGTTAAACACTTTATTTACAACCCCGGATGTCACTTCTCCAGTCGTTCTGTAAAATACAAAAGGCAATAATTAGTTTAATACTTTCAAAAGGAGACCAACAATAGGTTATGAGAGTGGGCAATGAGGTGGCGGGTGGAGTGCAATATAGGGAAATGTGAAGTTATTCACTTTAGTTGCAAGAATTAAAAAATTAGAATATTTTTTAAAAGGTGAAAAACATGCAAGTGTTATGTTCAAAAAAAAGGGCACGCGTATGCAAAGAACAAAGAAAGTTAGCATGCAGGTGCAGCAAGCAATTAAGGCAGCAGATGGCATGCTGGCCTTTATTGCAAGGAGACCCGAGTACAAGAATAAAGTAGTCTTGTTACAATTGTAAAGGGTTTTGGTGAAATCACATCTGGAGTACCATTTGCAGTTTTGGTCTGCATATTTAATAAAGGACATTCTTGCATTAGAAGCAGTACAGTGAAGGCTCATTAAATTGAGGATATTGTCCACTGATGAGAAGCCGAGTAAAGTGGGTTTATATTCTCTGGATAATGTAGAATGAGGGGCCATCCCCTGGATACCTACAAAATTCTGATTTTTGAAGGGGCTTAATAGAGTGGAAACTAAGAGATTGTTTCTATTGGTTGGGGAATCTAAAACATGGAGTGTTGCACAGCCCCAGTATCAGGGGCTAATCATTTAGGACTGAGATGGAGAAATTTCTTCAAAAGGGTTGTGAATGTTTGCAATTCTCTATTGGAGTGTTGAGTGCTCTATTATGGAATACATTTAAGACAGGGATAGACAGATACTTGGTCTCTCAGGAAAGGCATATGGGAGAGAGAGTGGGAAATGGGAGTTGAAACCAACTTCAGCCTTTGATTGTATTGAATGGCAGAGCAGGCTTGAAGGGTCATGCGGTCTACTCTTGTTCCTACTTCTTTTGGAGATTACATTTTTAATACTGATTTAACGCCCACATTATAAAAGTGTGCTGACATGATATTTAAGATTTTGGTTAATTCTGTGGTTTCATCTAACAAAGCTCAAACCCATCCTAAAATGATATACAAGGTTGTAAAATCCTGTTCACATAAAAGCAAATATGCAACTTATTTGTAAACATGTCTTTATAATGAGAATCTCTGTAAACTACCAATTTGCGAACTTAAAAAACTAGTCTGGTGGAATTTTAGGAACTTGCCTTCCTGCGACATGAGCATTTTCTATATAAACAAGTGCTGCTTCCAGTCCTTTGAGCTGAGCTACTGCATTTGAATCGGTTACAAATTTTTTGATCAGTCCTAAATATTTGGACCATTCTGGGCTTTTTTCATCTTGAATCTTCTGGAACTGTTTGGCAGCTTCTTCATAGCCATTTAATCGAGCTTTCCATACCTGAAAGACATTACACACTTGGTCAACATCAACAGATTAAGCATTGCTACTTTCCTTGCACTGTTTAATTCCATTTACTCATACTCCCTCCACCCCAATAGCCCACAACCACCTCCTTGTTCTCTTTTTAGTCTTTAATTTCACAGGTTTAAGTAGAATTTCAGCACCACATGGCCATTCTTATGTGCCAGCACAAGATTTTCATGACTGCTGACTGCCATCCTTTTTCACCCAATATCCATGGACATGTACTTTCCAGGTCAAAGGAACTGGAGTTAGCAACAGTCATTTTGATTTGATTTATTGCCACATGTAGTAGGATACAGTAAAAAGTGTTGTTTCTTGCACGTGAAACAGACAAAGCATACCATTCATAGAGTACATAAGGGAGAAAGAAAGGAGAGGGTGTAGAATAGTGTTACAGTCATAGCCAAGGTATACAGGAAAGATCAACTTAATGCAAGGTAGGTCCATTCAAAAGTTTGATGGCAGCAGGAAAGAAGCTGTTCTTGAGTCGTTTGGTACCTCAGACTTTTCTCTCTTTTTCCCGACAGAAGGTGGTGGTTGAGAGAATGACTGGGGTGGGTGGGGTCCTTGATTATACTGGCTGCTTTTCCAAGGCAACAGGAGGTACAAATGGACTTAATGGATGGGAGGCTGGTTTCATGATGGACTGAGTTATGTTCACAACCCTTTGTGTAGTTTTTTGCTGTCTTGGACAGAGCAGGAGCCATAGCAAGCTGTGATACATCCAGAAAGAATGCTTTCTATGATGCATCTGTAAAAGGTCAGTGAGTCATGCCAAATTTCCTTAGCCCCCCCTAAGTAGAGGCGTTGGTAGGCTTTTTTAACTAGAGCTTCATTTGGTCCGAAATTCAGCTCAATGCTTACAATATTAGAACCCTAATATTTTTGTTTGTACCACACCGACAGGGGTCATATTAATTGTAAAAAAAGCCTGTCCTGAAATCAAGTTTCAACTTTGCAGTAGCTTCCATTTGTTATTTTAATTACCTATTTTATTCTATCATAAATTTATTAATACCACTTAATGTTTCAAAAAGGCTCCTCAGCTGTTTTATCGATTTAAAGTTTTAAGAAAGAATGGGGCAGCACGGTGGCAGGGTGGTTAGCACTGCTATCTCACAGCTCCGGAGAACCTGGGTTCGATTCCCAGCTTGGGTCACTGTCTGTGTGGAGTTTGCACGTTCTACCCGTGTTTGCATGGGTTTCCTCCGGGTGCTCCGGTTTCCACCTACAGTCCAAAGATGTACAGGTTAGGTGCACTGGCCATGCTAAATTGTCCCTTAGTGTCCCAGCATGCATAGGTTAGAGGGATTAGCGGGGTAAATATATGGGGTTACAGGGATAAGGCCTAGGTGGGATTGTTGCCAGTGCAGACTCGATGGGCCGAATGGCCTCCTTCTGCACTGTAGGGTTTCTGTGAAAGAAAGTTTATTTATTAGTGTCACAACTAGGCTTACGTTAACACTGCAAATGAATTTACTGTGAAAAATCCCCTAGGTCGCCACACTACAACACCTGCTGGAGTACACTGAGGGAGGATTTAGCATGGCCAACGCACTTAACCAGTACGTCTTTCGGACTGTGGAGGAAACCGGACCACTCAGGAAACCCACACAGACACGGGGAATACGTGCAGACTCCGCACAGAGTGACCCAAGCCAGGAATCGAACCCGGGTCCCTGGCACTGTGAGACAGCAGTGCTAAACATGAGAGGAAATAAATCTTAAGAAATGTTGCTATTAAAAAGATATTTCCTTTAGTACAAAGCTGCTAAAACAAAGCACTGTTTTAACATATTTAAATGCTATTTGGCTACTCATTTATCGGATCACCATTTCCACTGATTTTTCCAGTCCAACCTCCTCCTACCCACACACCACCTGTTGTGATAGAACCAGACACTCCCCATGATTTAGTTTTGTAAGTTTATTAGTGTCACAAGTAGGCTGACAGTAACACAGCAATGAAGTTACTGTGAAATCCCCTAGTCGCCACACTCCGGTGCCTGTTCGGGTACATTGAGGAGAGAATTTAGCATAGCCAATGCACCTAACCAGCACGTCTTTCGGACTGGGGTAGTAAGCCCATGAGACATGGGGAGAACATGCAAACTCCGCACAGTGACCCAAGCCAGGAATTGAACCTGGGTCTCTTGTGCTGGTAAACAGCAGTGCTAACCACTGTGCCATCCCGTTATATCATTCAGCACAGGATGTCCAAAGATGCGCGGGTTAGGTTGATTGGCCATGCTAAAATTGCCCCTTAGTGTCCTGAGATGCGTAGATTAGAGGGATTAGCGGGTAAAATATGTTGGGATATGGGGGTAGGGCCTGGGTGGGATTGTGGTCGGTGCAGACTCGATGGGCCAAATGGCCTCTTTCTGTACTGTAGGGTTTCTATGATTCTATGAGGCTAATTGTATCATTCACCTCTTCAAAAGGGCTATCCAATCAGTCCCACTCCCCTGCACATCAATATCCTATTATCTTTAGGAAGTACTATTGAATCTATTCCAACAAGCCTTTCAGGAAGTGCAGTCCAGATCATCATAGCTTGCTTCAAAAAAAAAATGCTTCTTTTGCCACATCTTAAACAGTGCCCTCTGCCTACTGATTCTCCTGCCAGTGTCTCACTATTTTTTGGATGCCAGTGCATATCATGTGATGAAACAATCCTTTGCCAAAATCAGCTGTTACTTTCTATTCTGCAAAAGGGGCTGTTACATTGAACAAAACATTTTCCTTTTCGTTTAAGCTGCTGTAATCTTTGCCTTAGACGGGAATCAGTCTTGTTGCTATAGGTACTGTTTCAATCTACGTTTGCTTTCTTTGGTAGCCTGGTGATGGAACTGAACACAATCCTCCAGTGGGTCCTGAGAACTAGATAATAAACTCAACTTTTGTTGGCTGTGAAACACACCCCACACAAACATTGACTTAGTATTTTTAACTTGCACATTTAGGAACTGTAGATTGCAGAATAGAAGGCGACAGTCGATGCCATGAAAAATCCTTCCAGAGACAGGGGCTGACATAGGCAAAGTATACAAAAAGTGAACAAACACACCAGTAATTCACATGACATCAATACAACACATTTTATTCATTGAATTAATTCTACAAGGATGCAAGCACAATAGAAACTTCTAAAAACAGTCAAATTCATCGTTATCTGATAGAGTTAATTGAGTAGATTCCAAGTCTCTTTGGCGATGACATTGTAAAGATCCTGCTCCGAATTAAATATGGTACATTTGTTTCAGAATCGTCCCTCTACATCCACTGAATAGGAACAATTTAATGGCAGTTTGTGTACTGTTAGCATTTGATGGCAATACCACACAAAACATCAAGTGATGCTACAACAGCCATCTGCTCTGTTTTCCCCTCTGTGAAACGTCCAATTTCATTTGCATGAAGATCCTTGAATGGCTTAAGGCACAGATCCAAAGGTTGATGTATGGATGTTAGACCCCAGTATAACTGCGATTTGGATGCTATTTCTCACGGACACCTCTTCATCTCATCAGTTATAGGGGATGTGAATGTGTTCCTTGCCACCACAGTGGCTATCGCACACCATCAATTTACATCACTCCATCCTCACCTTCCCAACCGTTGATGGTTGACATTGCTTCAAGTTAAAAATCATAGGTTTTAATTTGGTTCCAATCATGGAGGCCGGGACCACCCTAACCAAATCTTCTCATACATTGTGGTTTTCACTTCAAATCTCTCCACCCCGGAGTTTGGTCGCTTTGTACATTGAAATTCATGAGCATTTCATCTAATGGTGACATAATGATACTTGTTTTTGCCACTGCTTGATGATAAATCACCAGAAGCTGGCAATTTTGGCAGAGGTCTTTTGGTAGTCCGAGTGACCTTTGCCTTCTGCAGCAGTATTCATAAAGCAGCTGGACCAACAAGCTGTTCTGCTCAGGTTTTTGCCAGATTCAGTTTGATTTGGCCCACTGAAGAGTGTATAAATGCAATGGTGACATGTAAGCATTCTGACAATTTTTGAAGGGTCATCCAGTACATGCTTCTCAAGTTCAGACCAATGGCTGGGTAACTTCTTCAGAGTGGATTTCTTCTTCCATTCTCTAGTTTTTTCACTGACACCAAATTCCCTCATTGCAGCACAGTTAATTGATAAGTTAGTAAATGTTATTACTTTTAGCTTGAAGCCAGGTTAGTACTTCATTCTATTTGCGGTCAACCCATTTTTTTTCCCCATTGGTCGCCATGCGCAGTCTATTCTGTTGTGGGCGTGCTTTAACTCCCCTGCATCTTTTGGCAACATGGGCTTGTCATCTGCTTAATCCCACATGCTGACACAAAGGGAGTAAAACTTCCATTTCTGACAGGAAAAACTGAGGTTGACGCCTAATGTGAGTAGGATTTCTTAACAGAAAAAGAGATGTGGGGAGCAATGGTTGACTTATTCAGGGATTATAGGCCTAAATATGACTTTTGCACCACAATCTTACATATTACATCCCTTTGAGCTTTTATCTCAATTCTAGTCCTGCTGTCCACCATACTGTTTGATTCAAATTGCATATATTTGCTATTGGTCTGCCCAATCATACAACTGACCCTATCTTTAAAAAAATGCAAGAGGACCATGGATTATGTCCTTTATTTACTATTCTTATTTCAGTGCCAGCAAATGGCAAGTTTACTGTTTGTTTCAGTATCCAGTTCATTTACTTAGACTAGAAGTCTGGTTCCTTCTAAAGCAGGGCTTTTTAAACAGAGATCTGGGGATTTAAAGATATCCACCAAAAATAACCAGAGTGCAGGAAAATATGGACTTGATATTCAAACAACCACAATTGAGTCAAGACAGACAGTAGCCATGATGACTCGTCAATAAAGGAACGGTGTTCAGAAAGTGAGAATTAAAATCGAGGTCTCAATGCTCTCAGGTTTTGGTTGAGAGAGAGAACGACACAGACAGGGTGTATAACATTTAGCCCCTCGAACCTTCACTTCCATTCAATGAGACGATGGCTTATGCCTGTCTTTTCTCATATCCCTTAATGGCCTCGATTAATAAAAATCCCAAATTTTAAATTAACAAGTGATCTAGCATCAAACACCATTTGCACAAGAGGCTCAAAGTTCTGCCACCATCTGCATTAAGTGCTTCCTAATTTCATTCCTGAAAGGTTGGTTCTAATTTTGATTATGTCCCTTGTCTGAACAACCCAACTAGCAGAAATCTTTTCTCTCAATCTTAATAAATGGAAAACCTTGATCAAAACGCCCCTTAACCTCAGTTCCACAGAACACAATCCTAGTTCGGGTCATCTCTCCCTCATCACTTAACCATTGTAGTCTAGATATCAGTCTCATAAATCTAAGGTTCATTCTACCCAAGGACAATATGTATTGTACAAGCATGACTGCTATCTCCTTACATACGAGTCCTCTATATATAAATGCCAGCATTCCATTAGTGCTGGATTATTTTCTACACCTTTTCAGGACACTTCTGAATGCTCTTATACCTGGAGCCTAACTTCTTTGAATCTCCAGTGTTTCTAGCTTTTCACCAGATAGAAGGTAACCTGTTCTATCTTTTAATGTCCAAAGTGGATAACTTCACATTCAACTACATTGAAATCTGTTTGCCAGTTTTGTCCAGTCACTTAATTTCATGCTTACATATACTACTTGCAATAACACATCTTTGTCATCATCAGCAATTTTGAATGCAGCTCTCTAACCCATCATCCCAGGTGTTAATAGTCAATAGTAAAGCTCCACAGATTCTTGCAGGACACCACAAATCACATTCTGCCAATTAAACTATCTTCCCTATATCCCTATTTTGTCTCCTATTATTCAGCCAATTCCCTAACTAGGCTAAAAATATGCCTGATTCCAAGAGCTTCGACTTCAGCTCAGTCTCTTACAAGGAACTTTCTGAATATTATTTCTAGACTTCTAAAGGTATTTGAGTGTCACAATAGAGGTTAATCCCATTTACCATGCGTCATAATCTGCTACAATCATTTGGGAAGGTGTTATCTGTTCTTAATTTACGATTAGAGGTTCATTTATATAAAGGCCTAACACCCACTTTAAATGAATTAACAAGGTATTTTATCTAAATAACCAGTAAGCAACATACTAAGGTACAAAGAACAAAGAGAACAAAGAACAGTACAGCACAGGAAACAGGCCCTTCGGCCCTCCAAGCCTGTGCCGCTCCTTGGTCCAACTAGACCAATCGTTTGTATCCCTCCATTCCCAGGCTGCTCATGTGACTATCCAGGTAAGTCTTAAACGATGTCAGCGTGCCTGCCTCCACCACCCTACTTGGCAGCGCATTCCAGGCCCCCACCACCCTCTGTGTAAAAAACGTCCCTCTGATGTCCGAGTTATACTTCGCCCCTCTCAGCTTGAGCCCGTGACCCCTCGTGATCGTCACCTCCGACCTGGGAAAAAGCTTCCCACTGTTCACCCTATCTATACCCTTCATAATCTTGTATACCTCTATTAGATCTCCCCTCATTCTCCGTCTTTCCAAGGAGAACAACCCCAGTCTACCCAATCTCTCCTCATAGCTAAGACCCTCCATACCAGGCAACATCCTGGTAAACCTTCTCTGCACTCTCTCCAATGCCTCCACGTCCTTCTGGTAGTGCGGCGACCAGAACTGGACGCAGTACTCCAAATGCGGCCTAACCAGCGTTCTATACAGCTGCATCATCAGACTCCAGCTTTTATACTCTATACCCCGTCCTATAAAGGCAAGCATACCATATGCCTTCTTCACCACCTTCTCCACCTGTGTTGCCACCTTCAAGGATTTGTGGACTTGCACACCTAGGTCCCTCTGTGTTTCTATACTCCTGATGACTCTGCCATTTATTGCATAACTCCTCCCTACATTATTTCTTCCAAAATGCATCACTTTGCATTTATCCGGATTAAATTCCATCTGCCACCTCTCCGCCCAATTTTCCAGCCTATCTATATCCTGCTGTATTGCCCGACAATGCTCTTCGCTATCCGCAATTCCAGCCATCTTTGTGTCATCCGCAAACTTGCTGATTACACCAGTTACACCTTCTTCCAAATCATTTATATATATCACAAATAGCAGAGGTCCCAGTACAGAGCCCTGCGGAACACCACTGGTCACAGACCTCCAGCCGGAAAAAGACCCTTCGACCACTACCCTCTGTCTCCTCTGGCCAAGCCAGTTCTCCACCCATCGAGCCACTTCTCCTTGTATCCCATGAGCCTTAACCTTCTTAACCAACCTGCCATGTGGGACTTTGTCAAATGCCTTACTGAAATCCATATAGACGACATCCACGGCCCTTCCTTCATCAACCGTTTTTGTCACCGTTTTTGTACGTTTTGACTAAAATGTTGTTCAAGTAATACAAGGAACAGTCATTGCCAAAACACTAACAACAAAAGTTTAATCACTCAAAAAATATATATACCCAGATCTGATAGCGTTCGGAAGCTTTGGAGTTCTTTGGCAGTTGTCCGCTGTCTGTAAGGTCTTTCTGACTCTGTATCCTTCTGTTAGATAGCTGAATAATTCTCTTGAGATATTTAAACTGGCATGGGTGGAGAGGCGCTCCAGAAATGAATGCTGGCTTTTTGTCTGGCTGCCCTGGCCCTTGGAGATGTTCTTCCAAGACGTTCTCTCTTGAAATGGCTGTTGCTTTGGCCTTTATACCCGCTATGACCTCGCAATTTCCTTACACCACGACTGGTTTGAGGCTGTCAACATGATCAAATTCAAATCTGATAGGTTTTAATAGTTGAGCATTTTCTTTAAGCTCATAGGCTGCTAGCTGAATGTCTTCTTTAAACTCATAGGCTAACAAAAATGCAAAACCTGCAGAGCCAGTTACCAAGGCAACCCTGATGCTTTTGATCCTTTTGAAACAAATGTTGCAACCTGCAGTTGTGTACTCTGCATTTTAGTACAGAACTCAAAAACAGCTTTTAAAGGGACCACGCTCTTTCCCTCCAGCACTTTTTTTTAACAATTCTTTTATACCTTTATAAAACATTTATATCTTTACAAACTCAACTTCACAACAATAGTCATTCCCCTTCCATTACTTTACTCATCTCTTCAAAATGTTCATCCCTGTTCATAATATGACTTAGCCTTTACAAATCCATGCTGGCCCTCTCTGATAAGCTGAAAATTTTCAAGATGTTTAGTCACCCCACCCTTAATTATAGACTTGAGCAAGATTCTGACCACAGATGGTGGCTAATTGGCATACAATGTAATTTCCTGATTTTCCTCCATCACTTGCTTAAGCAACAAAATGGGATGCATATCAAGAGAACTTTGCACGTTTGGGCGCACTGCAGTGAAATTACCGTGAAAATCTCCTACGCATCTACAATGTTCACAACTAAATTCTTTAAAACCAAGATGGAAACTATCTTTCCTAGGAATTTGTCTCAAGAAGCATTGCTTTCTTCATTATAATAATTTTGTTTACATCAATTTTGGCAAATCCCTATTCTTTGGATTGGTCAGCCATGGCTCAGTTGGGAGCACCCTCACCTAAGTCACAAGGTTCTGAGTAAAAACCCCACACTATGGCTGACAGAAAAGTCAAAACCAACTTCCCAGTGCAGTACTAAGTGTTGGAAGTGCTGTTTTCAGATATGGCATTAAACCATGTTTGGGTGGATGGAAAAAGTCCCATGACAATTTTGAAAACAGGTGAACATTCCCTAATGTCTTAGCCAATGTTTTCCTACAAATATTATTAAAGAAATACTAGATAATTGGTCCATCACATTGCTGTTTGTGGGAATTTGCTGTCGCTCTTTTTCCTAAAACAGCAACGACATTTCTAAGTATTTCATTGGGTATAAAGAGCCCAGTGAAAAGCACTATATAAATGCAAGTGCTTGCTTCTTTCAAATATTACATTCTTTGGGATTTTCAAAACGCTGACCTCTGCGTCAATAATTATGGTAGAGGAAAAGTAATCACTCAATACTCCAAACTATGTGTACTTCATCCAACCTGAACAGGTTAATTTGAGACATTCATAAACCACATCAAGTGTTTCAGGCCTGAATCTGTTGCCAAAACCAAGACAAACCAATGACTTCTGAAACACCTCTCCCCTGAACCCTCTAACAGGCTCACGTACTTGTCAGGAAAATTGAGATCTATCTGCTCTTCCTACTTCTCATCCCAGTCACTTGCCAGCAAGCCAATTCCCTCAAACGCTGCTGTGACTCTGAACCCTTCTTTCATTAGCTTCACTCCCATTCCTTTTCACATCCTCTTCCACCATCTCTAGTTTCTCATTTGCTTGATGCCATTCCCATGGGACTGGTAACCACCAAATTTCCCCACCTGCATCCTCACCACTGGATTCCATTTTTGAGATGCTGTTCCCTTCCTTTCAAAATAGAATTTGTTTCTTTCTTGTCCATCGCCCTGACAAAATTATTTAGCATATTTGCGATGTGGATATTGTTGGTATAGCCAGCATTTGCTGCCCATCATTAGTTGCTCGGAGGTGAAAATGCAGTTTCATGAACTGAGTAACTTACCGGGCTACTTCAGACGGTAGTCAGCCATGTCGGTGTAATATTTGGGTTACATACAGACAATGATAAAATGGCAGATTTCTTTCTCTTTAGACTTTAGCACTATCCAGCGGGCAGCGTTGTAGCGGGCAGCGGATTGAGCAGGTAGCAGAGTGAGAGCTGAAGGGCTTTGGCTCAACGGGCTTAGGAGGAAACGGGCGAGAGAGGGTAGGTTTAAAGAAAAAAATTTTTTTTTCAAACTTTTAAATCTTAGTTCTTTCCCTGTGGAATCTGAGTAAAAGGGGCATTATGAATGTGAAGCCAGTTTGCTGTTCTCAGTTCCGGATTGGGAGGTCGTGGAGTCTCCTAGCCTCCCAGAAGTGCATATCTGCGCTAGGTGCGTCGAGCTGCGGCTCCTAAGGGACCGAGTTAGGGAACTGGAGCTGCAGCTCGAGGACATTCGTCTGGTCAGGGAAAACGAGGTGATAGATAGGAGTTATAGGCAGGTGGTCACACCGGGGCCACAAGAAGCAGGCAAGTGGGTCACAGTCAGGAAAGGGAAAAGTCAGGTGGTAGAGAGTACCCCAGTGGTTGTGCCCCTTTAAAATAAGTACTCTTGTTTGAGTACTGTTGGGGTGGACAGCCCACCTGGTGGAAGCAGCAGTGGTCGTGCCTCTGGCGTGGAGTCCGGCCTTGTAGCACAGAAGGCTAAGGAAAGGAGGAAGGCAGTGGTGATAGGAGACTCTACAGTGAGGGGGTCAGACAGGCGTTTTTGTGGAGGAAGTCGAGAAACGCGGATGGTGGTTTGCCTCCCTGGTGCCGGGACCAGGGATGTTTCTGACCGTATCCAGGAAATCCTGAAGTGGGAGGGAGTGGAGCCAGAGATCGTGGTGCATACTGGTACCACTGACATAGGCAGGAAAGGAGAAGGGGGCAGGAAAGGAGAAGGGGTTATGAAAGGAGAATATAGGAAGTTAGGTAGGGAGTTAAGGAAGGAAGGAAGGCAAAGGTAGTAATCTCGGGATTGCTGCCTGTGCCACAAGACAGTGAGGGAAGGAACAGAATAAGGTGGAGGATAAATGCGTGGCTGAGGGATTGGAGGAGGGGGTCAGGGATTCAGGTTCCTGGATCATGGGGACCTCTTTAGGGGCAGGTGCGACCTGTACAAAAAGGACGGGTTTCACTTCAATCCCAGGGGGACCATTTTCCTGGCGGGAAGGTTTGCCAAGACTACTGGGGACTGTTTAAACTAGAATGGTTGGGGGGTGGGAATCAAAATGAGGTGACTGGGAGAGAGGAGGCTAGCTTAAAAATAAAAGGGGCTTGTAGACAGTGTGAGAGGGAGGATACGCAGGTGACGGAGAAGGGGAGTGCTCAGACCGAAGGGTTGAGATGTGTTTATTTTAACGCAAGGAGTGTAGTGAACAAAATGGATGAGCTTAGAGTGTGGATCACTACTTGGAAGTGTGATGTGGTGGCCATTACAGAGACTTGGTTATCTCCGGGCCAGGACTGGATACTTCAAGTGCCGGGTTTCAGATGTTTCAGGAGGGACAGGGAAGGAGGCTAAAGAGGTGGGGGAATGGCACTGTTGATCAGGGATAGTGTCACGGCTGTAGAAAAGATGGACGCCACAGAGGAATTGTCTACAGAATCTCTGTGGGTGGAGGTTCACAACAGGAAGGGGTCAATAACTTTACTGGGTGTTTTCTATAGGCCGCCCAATAGTAGCAGGGATGTGGAGGAGCAGATTGGGAAGCAGATCCTGGAGAGATGTGATAATAACAGAGTGGTCGTGATGGGAGATTTTAATTACCCAAATATCGATTGGAATATCCCAAGGGTAAAGGGTTTAGATGGGGAGGAGTTTGTTAGGTGTGTTCAGGAGGGCTTCCTGACACAGTATGTGGATAAGCCTACAAGAGGAGAGGCTGTACTTGATTTGGTATTAGGGAATGAACCTGGGCAGGTGTCAGATCTCTCAGTGGGAGAGCATTTTGGGGATAGTGATCATAACTATCTCCTTTACATTAGCATTGGAGGGAGATAGGATCAGTCAAGCTAGGAAAGTGTTTATTTGGAGTAAGGGCAATTATGAGGTTATTAGGCAGGAAATTAGAGGCATAATTTGGAAGGAGGTTTTCTCAGGGAAATGTACAGAAGAAATGTGGCAAATTTTCAAGGAAAATTTATCTGGAGCTCTGCACAGCAACGTTCCAATGAGACAGGGGAGTTATGGTAGGTTACAGGAACCATGGTGCACGAAAGCTGTAACGAATTTAGTCAAGAAGAAAAGGAAAGCCTACAAAAGGTTCAGGGAGCCAGGTAATGTTAGAAATCTAGAAGAGTATACGACTAGTAGGAAGGAACTTAAGAGGGAAATTAGAAGAGCAAGAAGGGGTCATGAGAAGGCCTTGGCAGACAGGATAAAGGAAAACCCCAAGGCATTCTACACGTATGTTAAGAGCAAGAAGATAAGATGTGAAGGAGTAGGACCTATCAAATGTGACGGTGGGAAAGTCTGTATAGAACCGGTAGAAATAGCAGAGGTACTCAATGAATACTTTACTTCAATATTCACAGTGGAAAAGGATCTTGGTAGTTGCAGTGCAGACTTGCAGTGGACTGAGAAGATTGAGCATGTGGACATTAGGAAAGAGGATGTGTTGGAGCTTTTGAAAAGCATCAAGTTAGATAAATCGCCAGGACCGGATGGGATGTACCCCAGGTTACTGTGGGAGGCGAGGGAAGAGATTGCTGAGCCTCTGGTGATGATCTTTGCGTCATCAATGGAGACGGGAGGGGTTCTGGAGGATTGCGGGTGTGGTTCCGTTATTCAAGAAAGGGAGAAGAGATAGCCCGGGAAATTATAGACCAGTGAGTCTAACCTCAGTGGATGGTAAGTTGATGGAGAAGATCCTGAGAGGCAGGATTTATGAACATCTGGAGAGGAATAGTATGATCAGAAATAGCCAGCACGGCTTTGTCCAAGGCAGATCATGCCTTATGAGCCTAATTGAATTTTTTGAAGATGTAACTGGACACAGACGAGGGAAGAGCGGTAGATGTAGTTTATATGGATTTCAGCAAGGCTTTTGATGAGGTGCCCCATGCAAGGCGTATTGAGAAAGTGAAGGGGCATGGGATACAAGGGGACATTGCCTTGTGGATTCAGAACTGGCTTGCCCACAGAAGGCAAAGAGTGGTTGTAGATGGGTCTTTTTCAGCATGGAGGTCGGTCACCAGTGGAGTGCCCCAGGGATCTGTTCTGGGACCCTTGCTCTTTGTGATTTTTATAAATGACCCTGGATGAGGAAGTGGAAGGATGGGTTGGCAAGGTTGCTGATGACACAAAAGGTTGGTGGTGTTGTGGTTAGTGTAGAGGGATGTCAGCAGTTGCAACGAGACATAGATAAGATGCAAGACTGGGCGGAGAAGTGGCAGACAGACTTCAAGCCAGATAAGTGTGTGGTGGTTCATTTTGGCGGGTCGAATAGGATGAAAGAATATAATATTAAGGGTAAGACGCTTGGCAGTGTGGAAGATCAGAAGGATCTTGGGGTCCGGGTTCATAGGACGCTCAAAGCAGCGTCGCAGGTAGAGGCTGTGGTTAAGAAGGTGTATGGAATACTGGCCTTCATCAATAGAAGAATTGAGTTTAGAAATCGGGAGATAATGCTGCAGCTGTATAGGACCCTGGTCAGACCCCACCTGGAGTCCTGTGCCCAGTTCTGGTCGCCTCATTACAGAAAGGATGTGAAAGCCATAGAAAGGGTGCAGAGGAGATTTACAAGGATGTTGCCTGGATTAGGTGGCATGCCTTATGAGGATAGGTTGAGAGAGCTAGGTCTTTTCTCCTTGGAGAAGCGAAGGATGAGAGGTGACCTGATCGAGGTATATAAGTCCAAAGATGTGCGGGTTAGGTTGATTGGCTATGCTAAAATTGCCCCTTAGTGTCTTGAGATGCATAGGTTAGAGGGATTAGCGGGTAAATATGTAGGGATATGGGGGTAGGGCCTGGGTGGGATTGTGGTCGGTGTAGACTCGATGGGCCGAATGGCCTCTTTCTACACTGTAGGGTTTCTATGATTCTATGATAAGATGTTGAGAGGTATTGATAGAGTAGATTCTCAGAGGCTTTTACCCAGGGCTGAAATGGTCGCCACAAGAGGTCACAGGTTTAGGTTGCTGGGGAGTAGGTACAGAGGAGATGTTAGGGGTAAGTTTTTCACTCGGAGGGTGGTGGGTGCGTGGAATCGGCTGCCGGTAGTGGTGGTGGAGGCGGATTCGATGGGGTCTTTTAAGAGACTTTTGGATTAGTTCATGGAAGTTAGTAAGATAGAGGGTTATAGGCAAGCCTGGTAGATAGGGACATGTTCGGCGCAACTTGTGGGCCGAAGGGCCTGTTTGTGCTGTAGCTTTCCTATGTTCTATGTTCTAGACTTGAAGCAACAAGTCTTCTATAACAGCTTTATGATCATTTTTATAGATACCAGCCCAGTTTTATAACCTGCCCCACAGCAGCAGTGGAACAGCTCTGATCAAAATCACATGCCACCCAATTTATCCAAATCTCTTTTGAATATTATTGAATTAGATTTCACTACCCTTTCAAGCAATGCTCTCCAGATCACAACAATTGCTGTGTTCAAAATGTTTCCTCATGTCACCTATACTTCTTTAGCAAAATGGTTCAGATCTATGCCTTCTGGTAACTGGCCACCTTTATCAATCTCCTCTTAACCTCCACTGTTCATCCCTTGCACAATTCTAGTGAATCTCTCTGTACCCTTTCCAGGGCCTCACCATCGTTCCTGTGGGGCCGAACCAGTTTTTATAAAGGTTTAGCACAAGTTACTTGCTTTAGCATGCTATTCCTCCAATACTAATACTAAGCATTTTTTTAAAAATCAGTCAGCCGCCTTCAAAGATTCAATCCCAATCCCCAGTTCTCTGGTCCTGCACTCCTTATAAAATTGTACTATTTAGTTCATATTCCCCTGCTCATTCTCCCTACCACCATGCACCACTCCATATTTTTACAGATGTATCACAGCTTGGTGTGGTTCCTGCTCTGACCAAGACTGCAAGAAACTACAAAGGGTTGTGAACGTAGCCCAGTCCATCACACAAACCAGCCTCCCATCCATTGACTCTATCTACAATTCCTGCTACCTCAAAATCAGCCAGCATAATCAAGGGTCCCACGCACCCCGGACATACCATATTCCATCTTCCTCAGTCAGGAAAAATATACAAAAGCCTGAGGTCACGTACCAAATCGATTCAAGAACAGTTTCTTCCCTGCTGCCATTAGATTTCTGAATGGACCTACCATATATTAAGCTGATCTTTCTCTACATTCTAGCTATGATTGTAACATTATATTCTGCACCCTCCTTTTCATCTTCCCTATGTATTCTATGAACGGTATGGTTTGTCGGTGAAGCATGCAAAAAACAATATTTCTCACTTTATCCCAATACATGACAATAATAAACCAAATCATTTTTTTCTACGTTGAATTTAGTTTCCTGTGCATCTGCCTCTCACACCAGTTTATGTTCTCCTAATGGCTGAAACAGTACTTCCAAGTTTTGCATCATCTGCAAACTCAAATTATACCCATATACCCAAACAGGCTCAACGATGCACAAACATGAAGTTCAAATACTGAGTCATGGGGGTACACCACTGTGTGGTTTCCTCCAATCACTCACCATTACTCCACCGTAGCCAGTTGTGAACACATACTTAATGAACACTAATATCTTGCAATACGCAGATTTAAATGAGGATTAACTCCAAGTGAAGTCCTTCATGTAATAGGATTGTGTGAAATTCACTAGTTTCAATTTTCTGCAAGTTCCATTCCAAAATTCCAGTTTATATTGGTGATGCTTGGATTTCTTTTCTGCGGAAGATTTAAGGTATGCGGTGTGTGTGTGTGCGTGGTGTGTGTAACGCAGCACAGATTGTAACAAGCTAAAGAGATAAGATTTGATGCAAACAGAAAGGTTTCAAAAAGCAAGCAAAACTTTTTGCTCCCAAATCAAGTCATGTGGAGCCCAGGAAGCTTGTACATATATTACCTACCTGCAATTTGGTTAAAGCTTTAATTATCAATGCTCTACAAACATTCAAGCATTCCAATTATATTTACACCTCATCTTACACATACATACCTTGTGCTCACACTTCTGGTCAATTGGCAATTTCATCCATTCACATTCATCCGCCATGGTGATTATGTAATGTGCTCAATAAGCAGTAACCTAGAGAAAGAAACACATGTTACTATCCAAAACAGCTTTCACTGCAGCAATATAGATGGACTCCCACAGTTTGCACTGGGATAATGGCCCTTTGCCCAACTCCTCTCCTACGCAGTCGCAATTCATTAGTATACAAGTACCCAGCTATATCCTGGGTTCGGTCATGGTCCAGTTCCTGTGTGATCCCACTGCAGGACAATGCCACAAAGTAGCGTGGGCTCCCAAACAGTTGTATTTTTATTCAACACATTCAGAGTTAAACAAATGAAACGTTTAAGAAACTACATAACTGGACTTGAAAGAGTTTACTACTGCAGTGATGGGTCAATTTTAAGTGACCAGCAACAATTTAGCTTTTTTTATAACATTTGAGCCAGATTTTTGTAATATTAACCAAGGTGTTATGCCAAATTATATTACCAAGAATGAAGACAAGTCAGTACAGGGGTAGTCTAGGAGCTGGACAAATACCAAGGTGGAAACTGATTTGGGCAGTCCTGAGTGTGAACTCAGATTGAAGCCATTATTTTGAGGGAGGTGCTTCAAGCTTTGGGAAGACATCCTAGTGTGCCAGGAATTCTGGAATGATACGTGCAAAACTGGGAGGACTAGGATCACAGATCACTGGGAATGGAATCTAGTATACTGAGAGGGGTCATAGGATATGAATTGGAGAAAGTAGACAAAAGCAAAGCTATGAAGGACTTTCAGAGCACAAGGAGATAAAGTAGCTCATTTTTAGATGCAAAGGGATTTAGTAATATTGGGAGCAACAGCCTTGACGGATCGATCCAGGAGAACAGCACCAAAATATCCCTAGAACTCAACAACTCCCACCCCCCCCCCCCCCCCCCCCATAACTACATGCACACTCAAGCCTCTTCCCCATCCAATCCAAAGCCTTTTACGCCTCAAGTATTTCATTTCTTCCAGCTTCCTTTTGTTTTTACAATACTACCTTAAGGGTAGAAATTCCACTTAAAATGGACAAATAGACAAATGCAGTTGAGAGTTTTACCAATATGATCTTGGGATGCATCAGCAGCACAAAAGCAGAAAAAGTATCTTCAACGTACAGAGACTTTTTCAAGGTACTATCTTCACATTTGAGTAAACTAAAATGTTCAAAAATTTACAGTTTAAGTTTTTGATTTAAAAATTTTCAAGCCTCAAATAGCTCTTTTCATTTTTGAACAGCAATAAAAAGGTGATTAAAGGAGAAACCATTATCAATGAACATCGTTGGTTAATTAGAATTGCAATTACAGGTACTGTCTAGTTATGTAGCAGCTAACAAAAGTTGAGAGTTTTTGAACTCCACTTTCTTGCCCACTCCCCATTTCCCTTCATTCCTGAAGAGACCAAAGATCTGTCTATCCCAGCCTTAAATGCATTTAATAGTGGAACATCCATTGCCTTCTGAGATAGAGAATTCCAAAGATTCATAATGCTTTAAAACAAAACAATTCCTCATCAGTACTAAATGATTGGTATTTGTATGGTGCAAATCAAATCCTGTCAACAATTCTCCAACATGGTCCACTAGTTTGTCCCTGAACTTCAGCGGCACCATCTTTGCAAAGTCTCACATCAACAATGTAGTGAACATCACGATGCTCAGTAATGTAAATTAAAACTCCCACGCTACTGTTAGGAATTCCAGGATTTTGACCCAGTAATGATGAAAGAAAACCCATATATTCCAAAGTCAGGATGGTGAGAGACTTGGAAGAGGAACTTGAAGGTGGTGTTTCCATACATTTGTAACTAGTACATACTCCAGCCATAGAACTGCACTGATGGCTTTATTTTCCATTCATTCATAGGACGTGGATGCCACCGGCTAGGCCAGCATTTACTGCCCACGCCCAATTGCCCTGGAACTGAATGTCTTGTTAGGAGTCAACCACATTGCTGTGGATTGGGAGTCATATGTAAGGATGGTAGATTTCCGTCCTTAGAGGATTAGTAAACCAGATGGGCTTTTAAGCCCCATCAACAATGGTTTCATGGACATTTACGGATTTTTAAAATATCAGTTAAAATCAAATTTCATCATTCACCAATGGGGGATTTGAATCCAGGTCCCGAGAGCTGGACCCTGACTGTTTGGAGTCTATAGTTCGCTTTCTTTCTCCCAACCTCCCCTTTTGAATGACAGGCTTACATTGGTTCCTACAGATTGCAAAGTAGCTATTCAAGAGTTCAAAGAGTTTTGGAAAATGACCACCACTGGATCTACTATTTCTGGGACCACTTCCTTAAGTAGCATGTTCCTGGTGATGGAGGGAGTCCAGAGCTAGGGGTCATGGTTTGAGGATAAGGGGCAAACCTTTTAGAAGTGAGGCGAGGAGAAATTTCTTCACTCAAGAGTGGTGAATCTGTGGAATTCACTACCACAGAAAGTAGCTGAGGCCAAAACGTTAAGTTTATTTTTATTAGTAGGCTTACATTAACACTGCAATAAAGTTACTGGAAATCCCCAAATCGCCACACTCCGGCATCTGTTCGAGTAGAGTGAGGGGGTAGAGTGAGGGAGAACTTACCATGGCCAATGCATCTAACCATTACGTCTTTCAGTTTGTGGGAGGAAACCAGAAAAAACCCACGCAGTGGTCCAAGCCGGAATCGAACCCGGGTCCCTGGCGGTGAGGCAGCAGCGCTAACCACTGTGCCACCGTGCTGCCCCACGTGCAATTTCAAGAGAGAGGGGGGGAGGAGGAGGAGAGATTTATTTGACTAGTCCAGCTGAGTTTTTAAGTCACTGGCAATGCCCAGGTTGTTAGGTTGTTACTGATGGGAGATTTCAACAACTGTTATAAAATGTTTAGGCTCCTGCTGAGAGATGATTACCTAGTACAAATATTACTTTCATAGGATAGCTAATGTGGTATCATTATTCAAGAAGGGCAGCAAGGATAAGTCAGGTAATTACAAACTAGTCAGTCAGTGGTAGGGAAGTTACCGGATAAAATTCTGAGGGATAGGCAGGGATTGATCAAGAATGGTCAGCATGGATTTGTTGGTGTGAGATTCTGTCGAACTAATTTGAATTTTTTGGAAAGGTAAGTAAATACATTGATGACTGCAGCGTAATTCATGTGATTTACATGGACTTCATGGTCCCACATGGAAGGCTGGTAGAACTTTAGAAAACATTGGTTTGGTCACAGATGGAATAGTGTGCGCAGTTCTGGTTGCCACACTAAGGAAGGATGTAATTGCACTGGAGGGGGCATAGAGGAGATTCACCAGGATGGAAAATTTCAGCTATGAGAGACTGGGTTTGTTTTCCCTTGAGCAGAGAAGACTGAGGCAGATCTGATAGAGGTATACAAAATAAGAGGGGCATAGATAGAGTAGGTCGTAGGAATCTTTTCCCCATTACCAAGGCATCTAAGAACAGAGGGCATAGGTTTATGGTGAGGAGTAAGTGGTTAGAGGGGATCGGAGGAAACATTTTTTTCCAACCAGAGGGTGGTGGAAAGCACTGCCTGAGGGGTGGAGGAAGCAGGTACTCTCGCAACATTTAAGCAGCATCTGGAAGAGTACTTTAAATTGCCATGGCATAGTAGGATATTGATAAAGTGTTGATAAATGGAGTTAGTAGAGATTGATATTTGATGCTTGACATAGACATGGTGGGCTGAACGGCCTGTTTCTGTGCTGCCTGACTCTATGGCATGATGTCATTACTCCTGACAGTACAAATAGGTCAGTCCGAGAGGAGTGGTTAGAAATGCATGTTAGAAGACATTGAAAATGTATGCCTACTTAATTTAATTGGCAGCGCCCCCTCCTCTATTCAGCTCTGCATACAAGGTATAATTCTAACTGATTAAAGTCCCAAAGTTAAATTGCTGTTCTGAAGTGTCTATTTTCCAAATCCAGAGCTAGAAGTAACCAAACACCAATGATCTGGCTCAAGGAAAGCCAAGACTATACACGATCCGGTAACCAAATGTGACTCTGCAATGAGAATATTGGCATACTGACAAGATAGGCACATGCAAGTTTATGAAAAACAGCATTTAAACAAGGAGACAAAACACCAAGGATGAAACATTTGGGTTTTCCAAAATGTACCCCATCAGGGTTAAAGTTACTGCTCTGGAATTTTAAGTGAAAGAAAATTATTCAAAGGAATTCTCCCACATATATATTAACGTACATAAAACAGCCCAATTATAATTCACCCACACAATCACGAGTTGTGTCAGTAGCCAGATGTATCTACAAACATTTAGAACAGTGACTTCTCACAATAAAACAAGTTACAGATCAGAAAACTAAGTACAACAGCAATGCATAAATCATTCAGGGCAAACATATCATGTAAGCTTCAAGATCACAAAACACATAATTAGGAAGTCCACATGATCCATCCAACCAGAAATAACCTGCCTGGCAGCCTACACCAATACCCCCAAAGCACCTTCCCACCCCACTAGCCATCAAATTGTTTTCTTTACATAATCCAGGATTTTTAATCTCCTTTACTGTGACTGGCAGTTGATTCACATGTCAATTGTTCTTCATGATAAACTTGAATAAAAGGGATTACTGAATGTGAATCAATAATGCTTTAGGTTGCAAATCAGTGGTTTTGGTTTGTATGGAAACAGTCTTTTTAGCTGGTGCCCAAAATAGAGGTTGGGAAAAGATTTGAAAAGTAATGAGGGAATGCACAAATCTCAAAAAACCCCTTCACTTGCTAAAACAAAAGCAGAAAATGCAGATATTGCCTGACCCGAGGAGAAAAACAGAAATAATGTTTCAAATTGATGATATATCAGAATGTTGTGACAAAAGGTAAATGCATTTGATTGCTAAACATCCAGCACGACAACTTCCTCATTTACTACTAAAGCTGAATGGGGTAAGGACCCTGGCTGCAGAATCTAAATGTGATAGCAGTTGAAATTCAGTACTTAAACACAGAAACATCAAAATATGCGTGCGAAATATGCATGTTCCTTCCAAGAACAAAACAAATAAAAGCTATTGCTCATGAGGATGGGAATTTCATTTCAAACTACGTGGGAGAAACAATAAATTCCTTGGTTTCAATTACACTTTCAAATCTGGCTAACATTTCCAACTTTAAATTCAACTTTGGCATTAAAGAATAGATCAGATGAGATTTTTGTATATTTGGACAAGCCTCAAATTTCCATATAACATACACCATCGTTAATATGTTGTTCCCATTTTATGTACCCATCCGTAAAGCATTGCCCTTGACCTGCTACTGTATTTAAATAGCTGGTCCAGTTCAGGTTCGAGTCAATGGTAACCTCCCCCTCAAGATGTTAATAGTGGGCAATTCAGTGATAATGTCAATGAATGTCATGGGGAAATGGTTAGATTCTACAAACATATGATTTAGTAGGCCACTCAGCCCCTCAAACCTGATCCATCATTCAATATGATCATAGCTGATCTGACACCAACTCCACATTCCCACCCATCAGTTCTGCCTTCAAAGATTCAAAGACTCTTCTTAGCAGAGTTTCAGAGACTTTCGACCCTCAGAAAAGGCATCATCCAGATGTAGTCGTAGACGGAACTGCTTCAGTATCAGAGGAGTCACGACTGGTGCGGAGCATTGTGCAATCATCTGGGAACATCCCAATTCTGACTTTATGATGGAAGGAAGATCATTGATGAAGCAGCCGAAGGTGGTTGGGCCGATGACACTACCCACAGAAACTCCTGCAGTGATGTCCTGGAACTGAGATGATTGACCACCAACAACCACAACCAAATTTGTCCTAGGTATGACACAACCAATGGAGAGTTTCTAACAATTCCTGGTGACTCCAGTTTTGCTAGGGCTCCTTGATGCCACATTCAGTCAAATGTGACTTTGATGTCAAGGACAGTCACTCTCACCTCACCTGTCCATGTTTGGACCAAGGTTACACTGAGATCAGGAACTGAGTGACCCTGGCAGAACTCAAACTGAGCCACTGATGGTTCTTGCTCAGCAAATGTTGCCTAACAGCACTGAACAATTCCATCACTTTGTTGATATTGAGTAGACACATGGGGCAGTGATTGGTTGGGTTGAATCTATTCTGCTTTTTGCGGAAAGGATACACGCTTGCAATTTTCAAGACCGCTGGGTAGATGCTGTTGATGCAGCTGTAATCGACCAGCATGGATCCGGACATGGCTAATTTTGGAGTCTTCAGTATGATGGCTGAAATGTTATCAAAGCGCATAGCCTTAGCAGTAGAGTGCCTCCAGCCATTTCTTCAAATGGAGTTGAGTGGAGCGAATAGAATTGGCTGAAGACTGGTATCTGTGATGTTGGGGACCTCAGGAGGAGGAGATGGATCAACTTGGCACTTCTGGCTGAAGATGGCTGCAAAATGCTTCGTCTTGCCTTTTGCACTCTTGTGCTTGGCTCCCTCATCATTGAGAACGTGGATATTTGCAGAGCTCAGATCTGAACTGTTGGGGGATCTCTTAACTCTATCACATGCTGCTCCCTCTCTATGACATGCACGAAACCCTATGTTCTAGCTTCACCTGCTATGATCCATGGCCAGATATTCAATTTGTTGATGAAATTTGGTTAGGGACTAGTAGCTTGGATCAAAAGAGACAAAATATGAGATTCAGTATACTTGCTAATAGAATAAAGCCACAAAATTCCACGTGTTGTAAAACAAAAATTAACTTTATTATACAAGGTCAGAAAGATCAAATAAGTTACAGCATCCATCTTAACAAAGAGTGAGGTACATGTGAATTAACAAGCAAATTGTGGTCAATTTGTTAACACACCCAAACAGTCACTGAATGAACCAGCTTGTGAAATTTTGTCTCGAGGGATTCCAATCCTCATCTTCGAAGATCTTGCTTTGAAATTCTCTCCCAAAAAGTCATTCCAACTAGGATGCTTCAGCAACAGCCCATCTCGCAGGGTTTCAATCTCACCTTCAGAAAGTCCAAATCTCTGAATTCTAGAGTACACGCTCGAGTATCAACTTATAAGCACAAGTTCAGCTCTTCAGCAACACCGAGCAGAACACTACTGCTCCAAAACAACCATTTTTGCCCAAGTGGCCCGCAGCACAATCACCAACATTCTGCTGCCTTCTTGGATCTTCGGGGCTTCTCCTGAGCCCTCATCAATTACCAGATTCAGATGGCATCAACAGTGACCCACCTCTAGAATTTCAATCTCATCCGAGATTCTAGTTCCTGGATACACCAAATTACAGCACAACTTCAGACCTTTGCCCACAACAAGCAGAACACTACTACTCCAAAGGGGTATCTTTCCTGAACCCTCTTTACTTAAATTCTGTTCCCTGCAGCTCCTCTCAATTGAAACTAACTGGGACCTGTTTTGGAGCGATGTCTTTGCCCCTTACCTGGGATCTCCTTCATGGACCTTTGGATTCCACTGCTTGACTGGTCTGTTGCACAGCGCTTCCAATTTAGGTACAAGTCCCAAGTGCTAGCAAGGACTTTGCAGGGTGTTGCATTACTATTTCTGGTGTCTAGATCGATACAGGTAGTCAAGCCAGTTACAATCCTTTAGGCCTTTGCAACAGTTTGATAGTACTGACTGGCTTGCTAGGACATTTCAGAGGACAGTTAAGAGTCACTTAACTGTCCTCTGAAATGGCCTAGCAAGCCACTCTAGTATCAAACTGTTGCTGTGGGTTTGGAATCAAATGTAGGCCATACCAAGAAAGTACAGATTTCCTATTAGTGAACCAAGTAGTTTTTTTAATGACACCATTAGACTAGCCGATGGTCACCATTAAACTCACTTTTAATTCCAGATTGTATTACAGGGTAATTGAATTTAGATTCCACAAGCTGCCATGGTGGGATTTGAACCGTCACCAGAGCATTAGCCCATGTCTCTGGATTACTAATAGTGACATTAACACTACACCTTTCCTTATTAGGGATGGGCAATAAATGTTAACCAGCAAAGCGCACATCTTGTGAACTAAATAAAACAATCACTAAGCATAACTCGAGTAGTAAATTCCAGTCACCACACATGCCATTAATTGACAAAGTTTCTATCCAAGGTGCCCTGTTCCTCAAACAATGAATCATGTAGTGCCTCACTATTCAAATATATTAACTGCAATAAATGGGTACTGAGAACAGTACTCATTAAAAAAGGGTACTGTTCACAAATAAAAAGTTGGGAAATGTCCATTCTTAAGTAACCTTTGTAATGACATGATAAGACTTAATTACCACCAAACAACCTCTTTAGTACTGAAAATGTACTTGAAATATGAAGCCTCATTTCCTTTACAACTCTGACTTTTCTTCATTGTAAATACAGAATACAAAAGAATCATTTTACTTAAGACGACCATGCTGGTTCTACATCAAACAATCCAGTCGATCCCATTGACTCCCTCCCCTGATCTATCCCTGCAGTCCAACAAGTTTATCTGTCAAGTGCCTAGCCAATTTCCTCCTGAAATCATTGATCATTCCCATTTCCACCATCATATTAGGCAAGAAGCTCCAGGTAATTACCAGTCCCTGGGTAAAAAAATAAAGTTTTTCCTCACATCCCTCCAATGTCTCTCTTGCCTAAAACCTTAGAAAGGTGACTAGGCACATAAATCTATCTGCTAGTGGAAACAGCTTTTCTTTGTCACTCTTATCTAAGCCTGTCATAATCTTGCACACCTCCCTTGGACACAATACTCTACTTCTTGCCCAAACAGAGCTTTACAAAGCTTCCGAATCACTTATCTGCTCTGGTACTCAACGTATGTTATGATAGACAAGATCCCATATGCTTTGCTAACCAATCTTAAACTACCCTGACACCTTCTATGTACATGAATCCCCTGCTCTTTGTCCCTGCACACACACACTAATAACTGTGCCACACACAGTTAGGGAGAGGCAATATCGCCTCTCCCTAGGGAGAGGCAATATCGCCTCTCCCTAACCTTTCTCCAAAATAAAATCCATTTGCCACTTGTCTGACCATTCTATAACCTATTTATGTCCTGTGGCAGTTGGTTTGTATCAGCCTGTTTGGTAAATTCTGACATTTTACTGTATTCAAATACCCAAATCCTTAATATAGAATTTTTAAAAAAGAGTCCATGAACTGAACCTTGGGAAACACCACTGTCGACCATCCCCTAGCCCGAAAAACAACCATTAACCAACACTCACTGTTTTCCACATTTAAGCAAACTTTTATCCAAGCTGACACCAGCCCTCCTATTTCATGAGTCTCAAATGTTGTTAACTTGCCTTTTGCGGTACTTTAAGTACTTTCTTAAAATCCATATACACATCCATTGCATTCCCTTTATCAAAATTTTTTGCTACTCCAAAAAATTCAATTTATTAAGCACAATCTAAGCTGACTTTGCTTAATTAACACAAACCTCAAGTGTTTTATTTTTTTCAATTGTTTAAAACTTTTCCTGCCACTGATGTTAAACTGAGTGACCAGCAGTTACTAGGATTGCCCTCAAGTCCTTCCCCGAATAACATTTTCCACTCTCCAATCTTCTGGCACCTCCCCTCACAACTTGGAAACTTGCCCACTCATTATCAATACATCACCTACTGATATTTCATCAGCATCCTTTCTTAGCAATACAAAGCATTTAGGGGAGGCAGTGGCCCAGTTCTATCATCACTGGACTAGTAATCCAGTGGCTCAAAGCAGGATCTTGGGACCTGGGTTCAAATCCCGCCACTGCAGATGGTGAAATTTGAATTCAATAAAAATCTGGAATTAAGAGTCTAATGATGACCATGAAATCATTGTCAATTGTAGTAAAATCCATCCGATTCACTGATATCCTGGAGGGAAGGAAATCTGCCATCCTTACCTGGTCTGGTCTACATGTGACTCCAGATCCATAGCAATGTGGCTGACTCTCAAATGCCTTCTGAATGGAGGGCAGCTAGGGATGGGCAACAAATGCTGGCCCAGCCAGCGACGCTCACACCCTCTAAAGTGAATAAAGCATTTTAGCTTTGCCCTGCACCTGATATCACTGTCCTTGTTTCTAATAGGCCTACCTCACCACTTACTACCTGATTACGACTTATATGGTAGAGAATTTTAGGGTCATCTTCTACGTTAACTTCCATTCTATTCTCAAATTCCCTCTCAATTGTATTTATCTCTCCACTACCTATCCTTTATCATGTGCTCCACCTCCCCATGTCATCCAAGAAGCCCTTGCCCTCCTGTCGGAATGTACTTAGCACATACCCAAAACGTTGCATCCTTAAAGATCAACCTTTTTCCTAACAAACTTGGGTTTCATTTTACCCTGGCTAGTTCCCCTATTATTCTTTTGAAGTTAGCCCTCTTCTAATTCAAATGCCAGTTGACTTTAGATTGTTCTTTATGCCTCTCCAATACTGATCCAAGCCTTACGATGATCACACCTACCCAAGTGTTTCTCCACAGACAGTCACCTCATTTCCCAGTGCCAAATTCATTAATGCCTCCTTGATAGCTAGACCAAGAGTGTAATGAATAAGCAAGTTCCACTGAAGACATTTCAGAAATTCCACTCCCCCTTATTCTAACACTTCTTGAATCAATATTTGGGAGAATTAAAGCCCCCCCAATTTCACTGCTCTACAGACTTTGCACATCTGCCTTCCCTGCAGGACGTGCTCCTCTAACTATTTAGAAGGCTACGAATATCCCCAGTAGTGCCATCATCCTCATTTTGCTTCTCAACATCTACCAAACAGATTCTTGTCCTTTCAAAGACATAAAAGCACAATACTGCAGACCTTGGAAAGATCTGAAATAGAAAAAGTATGGAAATGCTCAGGAGGTCTGGCAGCATCTGTGAAAAGAGAAAACAATTAACAGTCAAATACGACTCTTCTTCAGGACTGATGGGGGGAGGAATACTAAAGGGAAGATCTGAAACAGGGTAGAGGGCATCATGGAACAAAAGCAAGGGAGTGGTAATGGTTGTGGTAAAGAAGCAGATCATTTGTCCAGAGTCAGTTTTGATGGCAAAATTAACAGCTTTGTCTAAAAGCAAACACATGAAAATCAAGACTCAGGCTGCAACATGGCAACAAAAAAGAGAATTGAAATGGGGGACAGAGTTCATGTCTAAAGTTGTTCAAGTCAATGTTGAGCCCAGGAGGCTGTAGAGTGCTGAGCCGAAAGGTGGGATGCTGTTCTTTCAGCTTTTGTTGAGAGTCATTGGAACATGGTAGCAGGCCAAACACAGAATAATCAGCATGGACACAAGCTGGAGAAGTGCAATGACAAGCAATAGGAAGCTTGGGGTTGTGTTTGTGGAACATCTCCCTTCAGTCTGCAAAGTGATCTCCCAATCTGCATTTGATCAGAGATCAAGGAAACCAGATTACAAGCAGCGAATACAGTATACAAAATTCAAAAAAGTGCAAATCAATCTCTGCTTCACCTGGAAGGAATGTTTGAGGCTTGGTGGGTGAGGAGACAGGAGGTAAGGGAGCGAGTGTTACACCTTCTACCATTACATGAGATGGTGCCATGGGGAGGGGTGTGTGTTCAGGGTGATTGAGGAGTGGGCCAGAGTGTAACAGAGGAACAGTCCCTTCAAAATGCTGACAGGGAAGGGGAGAGGAAGATATGCATGGCGATTGTGTCATGCTGGAAGTGGCTACAATAGTGAAAGATGATTGACTGTGGAGGCTGGTGGGACGAAAATGGAGGAAAGGGGGAACCCTACCATGGATGATCTGCGGACTTTCTACTTCTTCCTTGGACAGAGGCGTAACCAATCTCCATCCACCACCACCCTATTTCTATCTGGCTGAACCTGTTCTCATTGAACAATGGCTCCTTTAAATTGTTTCACTTCCTCCAAATAAAAAAAGTGTTGCTATGGATGCTAGTTATGCCAATCTTTTTCTCGGGTTTGTGGAACAATTGCTTTACTACAACCATAACTGCTCCTTTGCTTTTGTTCCATGGCACCTTCTACCCTATTCCAAACCTTCCCTTTTGTTTCTCCACCCTCCCCATCCCCACCCCCTTCAGTTCTGAAGATATATTCGACACTATATTAACTGTTTCCGTTTCCACAGATGCTGCCAGACCTGAGTATTTCCATACTTTTGATTTATTGTCACATGTATTAGCATGCAGTGAAAAGTACTGTTTCTTGCGCGCTATACAGACAAAACATACCGTTCATAGAGCACACAAGGGAGAAGGAGCAGAATATAGTGTTACAGTCATAGCTAGGGTGTAGAGAAAGATCAGCTTAATATATGGTAGGTCCATTCAAAAGTCTGATGGCAGCAGGAAAGAAGCTGTCCTTCGAGTCAGTTGGTACGTGTTCAGACTTTTGCATCTTTTTCCTGAAAGGTGGTGGTGGTGCAAGAGAACATGCCTGGGGTCCTTGATTATGCTGGCTGCTTTTCCGAGGCAGTGGGAAGTGTAGACAGAGTAATGGATGGAAGGCTGGTTTGCGTGATGGACTGACATTGAGGGAGGTATCGTCATTGCACCATTTCACGATTCTCTATCCGTCTCGTCATTGCTGGAGATCTGACCTACTATGGTGGTATCAGCAAATTTGAAAGTGGAGTTGGAGTGGAATTTGGGCCACAGTCATAAGTGTATATGTATAGTAAGGGGCTGAGGACAGAGCCTTACAGGGCACTGCTGTTGAGGATAATCGTGGAGGTGACATTGCCTATCCTTATTATGGTCTATGGGTTAGGAAGTCTAGGATCTAGTTGTGGAGGGAGGAGCTGAACCCCAGGCCATGGAACTTGGAGATAGGTTTTGTTGAGATAATGGTGCTGAAGACCGAGCTGTAGTTGATAAATAGGAGTCTGACATAAGTGTTGTTGTTATCCAGGTGTTTTAGGGTTGAGTGTAGGGCCAGGGAGATGGTGTCTGCTGTGGACCTGTTGCAGCAATAGGCGAATTGTTGTGGATTCAGGCAATCTTGGAGACTGGAGTTGATGCATGCCATGACTAACTTTTCGAAGCAGTTCATAACGATGGCTGTCATAGCAACCAAGTGATAGTCATTAAGGCACAGTGCCTGGCTTTTCTTTGGTACAGGAATGATGGTTGTCTTCTTGAAGCTGATAGGGACTTCAGATTGGAGTAAGTAAGGAGGCGCTAAAGATGTCTGCGAATACCCCCACCAACTGGTCTGCGCAGGAGCTGAGTGCTCAAATGGACACCCTATCTGGGGTAGTCGCTTTCTTCGGGTTAATTTTCAAGAAAGTCAATCTGACGTCTGTGATGGTGACCTCGGATATCAGTTCGACCAAGGCTTCTGGGATGGATAATGTCTTCTCGCTGACCTCTTGCTCAAAATGGGCACAGAATGTGCTGAACTCATTGGGGAGGGGTGCATTGCCAGCGATTCTACACACCTTGTAGCCTGTTAGGTCATGCAAACTGAGCCATAATCAGTTAACGTTCCTGTGGCTAGCCTGGGACTCTAGCTTGGTTAGGAACTTTCTCTTGGCATCTGATAGTTCTCCATAGATCGTACCCGAATTTCTTGTATAGGTCAGGGTCACCCGATTTGAACACCTCAGACCTGGACTTCAGCAAGCACTGAATGTCCCTGTTCATCCATGGTTTACTATTTGTTTCTATTTCAAATTTCTTTCCAACATCAGCAATATTCTGCTTCTGTGTCTTTGGGGGACAAGGATAATAATCTAGTTGGTTGGAGTTGAGAAGCAAAAAGGGGGTGGGGGGGGAAGAAAAGAAAGTGGATTATACTTGGTGAGAGCAGGGAGTGATGATCCTCTATTGAGGAAAAAGGAAGATATATCACAAACGTTGTTGCGGAAGGTTGCATCAGAACACATGTGACAGAGATGGAGAAAGTGGGTAAATAGAATGGAATCCTTAAGACAAGGCAGGGTGTGAGGTGCTGTAATCAAGGGACATGTATGAAGTGGTGGGCTTGCAGTGAATATTAATAGGCAGCCTATTCCCAAAATTGGAGACAATGAAGTCAAGGAAGGGAAATGTTGAGATGGATCGTGAAGATGAGAAAAGGTAAAAGATAAATAAGTTTTCCAAATCTTAGCGAGGAGGAAAATGCACCAAATCAGAAAGCGTGCAGGAGGGGGGCCTGAGTAAGACTGGAACAAGGAATGTTCCACATACCCAAAAACAGTCAGGCATAATTAGGATCCATAACAACACCTTTTATTTGGAGGAAGTGAAACAAGTTAAATGAGAACAGGTTCAGCCAGACAGAAAGAGGTGGTGGATGGGACTGGTTAGGCCTCCAATGAAGGAAGATGAAAGCACTCAAATCATTCTGGTGGGGGACGGAGGTGGAGTCAGTCCAGTGAAGAATTAGGGCAGGAAACTGGAAATTGTTGAAATAGAACATAGAAAAGCTACAGCACAAACAGGCCCTTCGGCCCACAAGTTGCGCCGAACAATTTCCTTACCTTCTAGGCTATAGAACATAGAAAAGCATAGAAATGGCATAGGGCAAGTCACAAGAGTAGGCAGGAAGAGATGGGACAAGGGGGAAAAAAGAGTCAAGGTGGGAAGAAATCAGTTCAATGGGGCAGGAACAGGCTGAAGTAATTGGTCTACCAGGACAATCCTATTGTGGATTTTGGGAAGATGGAATGAGCAGATTGTTCAGGAGAACAATGAGGTTGGAAGTTGTGGAGAGAAGACCTTAAGAGATATGTGGTTAGTGACAGTTCTGGAAACAATATTTTGATGTTTGGTGATGAGGTTATGGTCCAGGGGGTTAGGAAGAAGTGTCCGAGAGTTGGTGTTCAACCCCTGTACACAAGACGACAACAGCACCACCCTGGTCAACAGGTCTGATAACAATGTCAGGGCTGTTTTTCATGTTTTTGCTTTCAGACAGAGCTGCTCATTATTCTATGAATCACACACACACTGGACAAATGCTTTGTTTCTTTACTATAACCATTACAACTCCAACATTGCTAAATAGAGAGACATGTTGCCGAAGCATTACCACTCCCTTTGGCTTTCCTATCTTATCAAAACATTTTGCATCCATGAATATTAAGCATCCAGACCTCACCACTTTCAAGTCACATCTCAGTTATTGCCAGTACATATTCTAACACAGCCACGGCTGGCATGGTAGCACAGTGGTTAGCACTGCTGCCTCAGCGCCAGGGATCTGGGTTCAATTCCTGCCTTGGGTGACTGTATGGAGTTTGCATGTTCTCCGTGGATTTCCTCCAGGTGCTCCGGTTTCCTCCCCACCCCCCCACAGTCCAAAGATGTGCAGGTTCAGTGGATTGGCTAGTGTCAGGGAGAATAGCAGGTTAAATATGGGGAGGGTTTTTTTTTTACAGGGGATAAGGCCTGGGTGGAATTGCTGTCAGTGCAGACTCGATGGGCTGAATGGCCACTTTCTGCACTGTAGGGATTCTATGATACTCTATTTGCACTTATAATAGATCACTTTATTCACCAGACTATTTTCATATATATTCTAGACTTGCCATTATATTCACCTCTTAGTCCGTTTCTATCTGCTATGGCACAATAGTTAGCACTGCTGCATCACAGCACCAGGGACTTGATTCCGGTCTTGGGCGACTGTGTGGCGTTTGAATGTCGTTTCCCTTTCTGCCCCTACCCGCCCACCTCCCCCCGCCAATCTCTGGAGGTTCTTTCCAGGTGCTCGAGTTTGCTCCCACAGTCCAAAGATGTACATGTTAGGTGGATTAACCATACTAAATTGGCCATTAGCTTCAAAGGTGTAGGTTAGGTGCATTAGCCACTTCCAGTGTCCACCCATCTGCCAATTTAGTTGAAACTCTCTGACACGAATAAAGCTCTTATGGTCCCACTCTTGTTGAATGCACATCTCCTTCCCAGAACTTGTCCCAATGCCTTAAGAATCTGAAACACTCCCTCCTGTAGCATGCCTGAAGCCACACATTGATCCTCCATTAGATGTGGGAGTAGTCCATTCAGCCCATTAAACCTGCTCTATTTGAGATCATGACTGATCTATCTTCCTATTTTTACTGGTATGTGGCACTCAAAGCAAGCACAGTAAGAAGTCTCACGACACCAGGTTAAAGTCCAACAGATTTATTTGGTAGCATAAACTTTCGGAGCGTCACTCCTCCTTCAGGTGAGTGAGAACTTGTGTTCACAATCAGGGCATATACAGACACAAACGCAATTTACAAGATAATGGTTGGAATGCGAGTCATAGAGGTTTACAGCATGGAAACGGGCCCTTCGGCCCAACTTGTCCATGCCGCCCTTTTTTTAAAAAACCCCTAAGCTAATCCCAATTGTCCACATTTGGACCATATCCCTCTATACCCATGTAACTATCTAAATGCTTTTAAAAAGACAAAATTGTACCCGCCTCTACTACTACCTCTGGCAGCTTGTTCCACTCACCACCCTCTGAAAAAATTGCCCCTCTGGACACTTTTGTATCTCTCCCCTTAAACCTATACCCTCTAGTTTTAGACTCCCCTACCTTTGGGAAAAGATATTGACTATCTAGCTGATCTGTGCCCCTCATTATTTTATAGACCTCTATAAGATCACCCCTCAGCCTCCTACGCTCCAGAGGAAAAATGTCACAGTCTATCCAGCCTCTCCTTATAACTCAAACCATCAAGTCCCGGTAGCATCCTAGTAAATCTTTTCTGCACTCTTTCTAGTTTAATAATATCCTTTCTATAATAGGGTGACCAGAATTGCACACACTATTCCAAGTGTGGCCTTACCAATGTCTTGTACAACTTCAACAAGACATTCCAACTCCTGTATCCAATGTTCTGACCGATGAAACCAAGCATACCGAATGCCTTCTTCACCACTCTGTCCACCTGTGACTCCACTTTCAAGGAGCTATGAACATGTACCCCTAGATCTCGGTTCTATAGCTCTCCCCAACACCCTACCATTAACTGAGTAAGTCCTGCCCTGGTTCAATCTACCAAAATGCATCACCTCGCATTTGTCTAAATTAAACTCCATCTGCCATTCGTCAGCCCACTGGCCCAATTGATCAAGATCCCATTGCAATTGGAGATAACTTTCTTCACTGTCCACTATGCCACCAATCTTGGTGTCACCTGCAAACTTATTAACCATGCCTCCTATATTCTCATCCAAATCATTAATATAAATGACAAATAAGTGGACCCAGCACTGATCCCTGAGGCACACCGCTGGTCATAGGCATCCAGTTTGAAAAAACAACTCTCTACACCCACCCTCTGGCTTTTGTCAAGCCAATTTTGTATCCATTTAGATACCTCACCCTGGATCCCGAGAGATTTAACTTTATGCAACAACCTACCATGTGGTACCTTGTCAAAGGCCTTGCTAAAGTCCATGTAGACAACATCAACTGCACTGCCCTCATCTGCTTTCTTGGTTACCCCTTCAAAAAATTCAAATTTGAGAGACATGATTTTCCACTCACAAAGCCATACTGACTGTCCCTAATCAGTCCTTGCCTCTCTAAATGCCTGTAGATCCTGTCTCTCAAAATACCTTCCAACAATTTACCCACCACTGGCCTGTAGTTCCCAGGCTTTTCCCTGCAGCCCTTTTTAAACAAAGGCACAACATTTGCCACTCTCCAATCTTCAGGCACCTCACCCGCGACTATCGATGACGCAAATATCTCGGCTAGAGGACGCGCAATTTCCTCCCTAGCCTTCCACAATGTCCTGGGATACACTTCATCAGGTCCCAGGGATTTATCTACCTTGATGCGCTTTAAGACTTCCAGCACCTCCTTCTCTGTAATATGTACACTCCTCTTTACAGGTAATCAAGTCTTAAAGATACAGACAATGTGAGTGGAGAGAGGGTTAAGCACAGGTTAAAGAGGTGTGCATTGTCTCCAGCCAGGACAGTTAGTGAGATTTTGCAAGCCCAGGCAAGTCGTGGGGGTTACAGATAGTGTGACATGAATCTAAGATCCCAGTTGAGGCCGATCTCGTGTGCGCGGAACTTGGCTATCAGTTTCTGCTCAGTGATTCTGCGTTGTCGTGTGTCATGAAGGCCATCTTGGAGAACGCTTACCCGAAGATCAGAGGCTGAATGCCCGTGACTGCTGAAGTGTTCCCGACAGGAAGAGAACACTCCTGCCTGGTGATTGTCGAGCGGTGTTCATTCATCCGTTGTCATAGCATCTGCATGGTCTCCCCAATGTACCATGCCTCGGGACATCCTTTCCTGCAACATATCAGGTAGACGACATTGGCCGAGTCGCAAGAGTATGCATCGTGTACCTGGTGGATGGTGTTCTCACGTGAGATGATGGCATCTGTGCCGATGATCCGGCACGTCTTGCAGAGGTTGCTGTGGCTGCTGTGGCAGGGTTGTGTGCTGTCGTGGTCACTGTTCTCCTGAAGGTTGGGTTGTTTGCTTCGGACAATGGTCTGCAATCCAGAGATCATTACCTTCGAGGTCCTGTTTTAATTCATCTCTCTCTAGTTCACTGGGTGGCACGGTTGTTAGCACTGCTGCCTCACAGCAAGAAGTTTAACAACACCAGGTTAATGCGATTCCCAGCTGGAGTCACTGTCTGTGCAGAGTCTGCATGGGTTTCCTCTGGGTGCTCTGGTTTCCTCCTACAGTCCGAAAGACGTGCTGGTTAGGTGCACTGGCCATGCTAAATTCTCCCTCAGTGTGCCCAAACAGGTGCCGGAGTGTGGCGACTAGGGGATTTTCACAGTAACTTCAGTGTTAATGTAAGCCTACTTGTGACACTAATAAAATCTGCCCGTCACTGGTACAAACATATCACATCTTCTGGCTCACTCCCTTCCCCCTCTGCAGAATATGCTACACCATCTCAGTGATGTCCTTTCTCCTATTACCAGGGAGGAAACACATCATGCAAGACGCACAATGATGTTTATAGAAACACCGGTCATAGAATTAGATCTACAACACAGAAGGAGGGGTAACTGGCTCTGCCAGCCATCAATTGATTCCACTCCCCAGTTCTTGGTCCACAGCCTTGAAGGTTACACTTCAAGTGCATATCCAAGCATCTTTCAAGAGAGGGGACTTCTACCTCTAACAATCTTTCAGACAGCGAGTTCTAGGTACCACCATTTGTTGGACGAAAGAATTTCTCCTTGCATCCATTCTAAACCTCACACCTCTTATTCCAAATCTAACACCCCTGGTTACAAACTCAAAGGGAAATTGGGCATTCCTCTCTTTTCTATCCCGATATCTCATGATTATATACACTTCAATTCGGTCTTCCCTCAGCTGTCTCGGTTTCAAAGAAAATTTAGTCTAGCCGATCTTTCCACAGTGCCAAAATTGTCCAGTCTAGATGGCCTTCTCCTCAGCCTAACTTCTTGTAAATCGTCTGTGCCCTCTCATCTGTCCCCTACGAAATTGCCCACAATAATTTCATTTATACATGAGCTGCTTCTCCTTGAATGGTCCCTTCCGCATTGATATCATGGTGTCGACTAAATTCCTTCAAGGCGTCATAAATCCCAGCAATCTCCATTTCGGACCTGACTGGCACACACCCCCAAAAAACTCCTGGACTTCCTCTCTGCCTGAGGTGTGGCCAGCCCCTGAAGTGAATGATACAGGAAACTCAGCGGCCCTGATGCCCCACAGGCACTCTGCTGCCTCAGAAAGTTTGAGCTCAAGCAGTTGGAGACACTTCCTACACCAGTGGTCTTCCAAGATGCATGAATCATCCCGAGGTCTCCACATGGCACAGGAATTGCAAGCAAGAGATTTCAGCTGGTCAACTACGATCCTCAAATTATTCGCGCAGGTATGTTGCTCATATTGTGACCTCTAAACCTCAACTTTCAGGTCTCACTATCTTATGCTTCCTCTCTCGGTTTGTTCCTTGTGTCCATTTTAAATACTAGAGCAGCTTCCATTCTGAATCCCTTCACTCTGCCCAAGTTTAAATAGAAGTAGAAATAATCAGTAGAATTGGACTCTATGCTACTTCATACAACCACATTTTGGAAAGCGATCAATACTCAAAAATTCCCTCATTCACCAAATTAGATAAACTACTTTTTTTGTATTAATCCAATCCTTGCACACACTATTTCATTTCTGATTCAATTTATTATTGTCACGTGTATACAGTGAAAAGTATTGTTTCCTGTGCGCTATACAGACAAAACATACCGTACATAGAGAAGAAAAGGAGTGCAGAATGTAGTGTTACAGTCAGAGCATTGTTAGGGAGTTCAAAAGAGTTAGAATAAAGTTTCAGAAGTGTAAAAGATAGAATTAAAGGGTATGCTGGACACAGCTTGCAAGAAGTTGCCATGTTCCGGTGCCATTTTGGAATTTCAAGTAGCTATTGATCTGTACCTCGGACCTCTAATTTAAATCTCAATTTATACCTCCTGGTTCAGACTCTACACTACAAGAACAATTGTTCAACCTAATTAGTTAAGCGAACAAAGCTCTAGATACCCCTTTTCAAAAGTCTTTTTTTTGCCATGCAAAAGTCCATAAAGTCTTCTGGCAACTGTAAGTCAATTAAATGACCAGTAACATTTGCTCACTCAGAACAAGATCAGACCCATTAATGAAAGTGCTTTAGAAACTCCAGGCAGTTAAGTACAGTACTTAAATATCAAGGCTGTATTTTCATTTCAGAGCTCCCCGGACTTTAAGGTGACAATATTTATCCATTGACATCAAGACAATTGAGGAATTATCCCAAAAGGTTGCCATAGAAATGCTCACTCAACCCTGACACAAATCATGTGCAAATATCCCTCAAAACCAAGTTCAAAGGCAAAATGGTTCAAACCAAAACAAATTCACAATCAAATGCAAATAAGATACAAAGCTGATGCGTGTTATTTTTTTTAAATTGTACTCCATTCTTAAAAGTTGCAAATCCATCGCGCAGAGTGGATCCAAATCCCTTGCTTTTCCAGAAACCAATTCAAATTGAATCCAATTCATGATCCCCAGAGAGGCATACACGGTCCAAGCTGACAAGGAAAGGCAGTGCACCTGATCTTGAGCTCGATCTGAGCCAAAAGGCCGAGAAGCCATGGTTTCACCCCTTGGCTCTGCGCAGGTATTTAAACTGCATCCCCTCCAGTCACATTCTCTCACCTCCTTGTATGACAGGAGATGGGGGGGGGGGGAAGAGAGAGATGGAGGGAGGGAAGGAAGGGGACAAGGCAGCGCCGCTCACAGGTGCGGCAACAGACACCTGGCTACGATGTAAACATTATTTTAAAAACCATCATGTGCGAATAAATCATGTTTTATTTTTAAGCCATGTTTAAACCGCCTGACTGCCCCGAGGGGGGTGCGGCCTGGGGAACGCAGACAACAAATGCCCGCCACTTAAACAATAGGCCGCCTCGGGAAAGGGGGGGGGGGGGGGGGCGGAAACCGCCCAGACTGGGACATCAATTGGAGGGGGAGAGAGGGGCTGTCTCCCCCCACAGGGACAGCAAGCCCCTGCTTCCCTCCCCAGTGAGCGGGGGCACCGAGATGGGGAGGGAGCCGGTCCCGGGAAAGGAGCGGGACACCCTCCCCAGATGTGGGCATTTATATGGGATGGGGGGAGGGTACCGAGGGCCTGGCATTGCCCCCCTCCACAAATAATATCCCCATTCTCCTGTCTCCCAGCCCCCACCCCAACATCATTCCGGGGGGGGGGGGGGGGCGGTACAAAGATGAACCGTCCCTAGGTATCGCTGACGGGACAGACCGGGGTCCCCACCTCCCCCCCACACGCAGCCCCCTTCCTCAGCCAGGTAGCCGCCACCCCCCCCCCCCGGCCGGCCTCAGCCGGGCAGCGATGCCCGCGGCCCCCGCTATCAACCAGGCTGCAGACGCCAGGCTCTCCCGGGCCGCTGGCAGCGGGAACAGGCCGGGCCTCCGCCCCCAGGGAGGCGGGGGGGGGGGGGGGGTGTGAGAGGGTGAGGTGCCGCCTCCCCCCACCCCGGGGGCCTCATTGTGTCTGCCCGGCCGCTCGGAGGGAAAATGGAGCTCCTTCACCTTTCTCCATGACGCTTTATTTTATATGAGAGAGAATCCCGGGCCTCCGCCTCCCTCCCGCTCCATTCCCCCTCCCCTCTTACCGATGCGGATTGTGTGGCCGGGATCTGGGCTCGGCAGCGATCACCTCCTCCTCCCCCCCGCACCGCTCGCAGCCGTTTTGGGTCTGAAGCGGCGCGCGCAGTTGGACCGAACCGTTAGTGAGGCGGCGGTTTGAAATCCTCCCCCACCGCTGAGTAACAACCCACTACATTGGCCCACAGCCCCCAAACTAACCGCCTCTCCCATTGGCCCGATTCAAATCCGCCAGCTAACCGCCCGGAGAGTGAGGAGGCAGTGCCCTGGCTCAGGCTGGCAGCTCGGCCAGCCAATCAGACCGCGGGAGGGCGGCTTCAGCTCAGACTGACAGCTCAATAAACCAATCAATCCGCGGGAGGCGGCTTCAGTCCAGATTGACAGCCCGATCAGCCAATCGAATAATGGGAGGGGTTTCAACACAGATTGACAACACGATAAGCCAATCCCATCTGCCGGAGGGCGGCTTCAGTCCAGATTGGCAGCCCGCGTAGCCAATCAAACTGAGGAACGAGGCCTCCGCACATATTGACAGCTCGTTCAGCCAATCAGACTGCAAGAGCAGACCAATCAGCTCACGAGAATGGGGCGGGAGCTAGTTTGACCAACCTCACCACCAACAACAACTCAAATAAGGGAGCTCTTTTAAGGTACCAACGTAATAAACTAACTCAAATTAACTTAGGGACAAAGTAAAAGGGACAGCTCCCCAAAAGGAAGGGGGGAACAGCCCGAACCAAGAACAAAGTCGAAAGGAAACTTAAAACATCAAACCAAAAGGTGATTGTCAGGGTCGATAATACACCCCAGCCCCTGCGGTGCCCAGCGGTAACTCAAATAAGGGACAACCTCAGGGCAGTGCTGAGAGAGGATGTTCCTGAGGGATCATCCAGTCAGGTAATATGGGTGGAACTGAGAACCTGGGTTCGAATCCAGAATCCAAATAAACCTGTTGGACTTTAACCTGGTGTTGTGAGACTTCCTACTTCGAATCCAGCCACAGCAGATGGTGAATTCAATAAAAAGTATCTGGAATTAAGAATCTACTGATGACCATGAAACCATTGTCGATTGTTGGAAAAACCCATCTGGTTCACTAATGTCCCTTAGGGAAGGAAATCTGCCATCCTTACCTGGTCTGGCCTACATGTGACTCCAGACCCACAGCAATGTGGCTGATTCTCAAATGCCCTCCAAGGGCAATTAGGGATGGGCAATAAATGCTGGACAGCCAGCGAAGCCTGTGTCCATGAATGACTAAAAAAAATGTAATTTGATTTATTATTGTCACATGTATTATACAATGAAAAGTATTGTTTCTCGCGCGCTATCATCATAGAAATCATAGAAACCCTACAGTGCAGAAAGAGGCCATTCGGCCCATCGAGTCTGCACCGACCACGATCCCACCCAGGCCCTATCCCCATATCCTGACATATTTACCCGCTAATCCCTCTAACCTACGCATCCCGGGACACTAAGGGGCAATTTAGCATGGCCAATTAACCTAACCCGCACATCTTTGGACTGTGGGAGGAAACCGGAACACCCGGAGGAAACCCACGCAGACACGAGGAGAATGTGCAAACTCCACACAGACAGTGACCCAAGCCGGGAATCGAACCCAGGTCCCTGGAGCTGTGAAGCAGCAGTGCTAACCATTGTGCTACCGTGCAGACAAAACATACCGTTCGTAGAGAAGGAAACGAGAGAGTGCAGAATGTAGTGTTACAGTCATAACTAGGGTGTAGAGAATGATCAACTTAATGCAAGGTAAGTCCATTCAAAAGTCTGACAGCAGCAGGGAAGAAGCTGTTCTTGAGTTGGTTGGTACGTGACCTCAGACTTTTGTATCTTTTTCCCGAAGGAAGGAAGTGGAAGAGAGAATGTCCGGGGTGCGTGGGGTCATTAATTATGCTGGCTGCTTTGCCGAGGCAGCAGGAAGTGTAAACAGAGTCAATGGATGGGAGGCTGGTATCTCAGGTATAGGCAGCTGGAGTCAAGTGAATCCCTTGAGGAGTATAGGGGGGTGTAGGAATACACTTAAAAGGGAAATCAGGAGGGAAAAAAGGCGACATGAGATAGCTTTGGCAGAGAAGGTAAAGGAGAATCCAAAGAGATTCTACAGGTATATTAAGGGCGAAAGAGTAACCTGATGAAGGAGCAGCGCTCCAAAAGCTCATGCTACCAAATAAACCTGTTGGACTTTAACCTGGTGTTGTGAGACTTTTTACTGTGCCCACCCCAGTCCAATGCCAGCATCTCCTTATCAAAAGAGTAACTAGGAAGAGAATAAAGATTAGGAAGGTCATCTATGTGTGGAGCCATAGGAGGTGCGTGAGATATTAAACAAATATTTCTGATTGATATTTACAGTGGAGAAAGAAATGGAAGCGAGGGAACTCAGGGAAATAAATAGTGATGTCTTCAAAAGCGTCCACATTACAGAAGAGGAGGTGCTAGAGGTCTTAAAACGCATAAAGGTACATAACTCTCTGGGACTGGATCCAGCGTATCCCACAACATTGTGAGAAATTGCGGGGCCCCTAGTAGAGATATTTGTATCACGGCAGCCACAGGTGAGGTGGCGGAAGACTGGAGGGATAGAAATGTTGTACCGTTATTTAAGAAAAGTGGCAGGGAAAAGCCATGGGACTACAGACCGGTGAGTCTAACGTGAGTGGTGGGTAAGTTTTTTTAAAAAGTTTATTTATTAGTCACAAGCAAGGCTTACATTAACACTGCAATGAAGTTACTGTGAAATTCCACTAGTCGCCACAGTCCGGGTCAATGCACCTAACCAGCACGTCTTTCAGAATGTGGGAGGAAACCAAGCCAGGAATCAAACCCGGGTCCTTGGCACTGTGAAGCAGCAGTGCTAACCACTGTGCCACCACGCCGCCGTTTTTAGACGGGATTCTGAGAGACAGAATCTACATGCATTTGGATGGCAAGGACTGATTAGGGATAGTCTGCACGGTTTTGTGTGTGGGAAATTGTGTCTTACACATTTGATAGAGTTCTTTGAAAGGAGAGGGTGACCAAGAAAATAGATGAATGCAGGGCAATAGATGTTGTCTACATGGGCTTTAGCAAGGCCTTCAACAAGGTACTGCATGGTAGACTAGTCAGTAAGGTTAGATCACACAGGATCCAGGGAAAACTAGCCAATTACACCAACATCATCGCCAACAACTCAGACACCAACAACTACACCAACATCGCCTCCAGCAACAACTTAAAAACCAACAACTCAAACATCAACTTACACCAACATCACCACCAACAACAACTCAAACACCAACAACTGCACCAACAGCAGCGCCAACAACAACTCAAACACCAACAACTACACCAACAATACTGCCAAAAGCAACTCAAACACCAGCACAGACATGATGGGCTGAATGGCCATTTTCTGCACCATAATGTTTCTATGGCTCTAAGGAACTATATGAAAGATAAGTGCAAAAGTTGTTACCTACTTTGTATGTTATTATAAAATGCTACGGCCTAAGTTGTATATATTTTTACTAAAGTAAGTGCTAAATGACAGTGCTATGATTTGAAAAGGTCAGTGACCGTTAAATAATGTAGTTGCCAGGTTCTTACTTCTGACAAATGGCAAGCTGTCAAGGGAAAGAACAACACTATAAAAGTGAAAAAGTCTTCATGGAATCATAGAATCTCTACAGTGCAGAAGGAGGCCATTTGGCCTATTGCGTCTGCACCAACTCTCCGACAGAGCATCTTACCCAGGCATACCACCCACCCCATACCCTTAACCCCACACATTTACCCTGCTAATTCCCCTAACCTACACATCTTGGGATACTAATTTAGCATGGCCAATCCACCTAACCTGCACATCTTTGGATGCATTAGAATAGCTTATCTATTGGATAGCATGACATTTTACATTGTATAATATTGAAAAGCTAGCCCAGTTTGAAATACAGAGCTAGTTGTGTGAAATGTTTTCCTTGAAGTTCAGCTCAGCTATCTGTTTGGCTCTTCCAGAGCTTTGACTGATATGTGAGCTTTTGTCTGCCTTCCAAATCATGAGTGGATTCAGCAGGGTTTGTTTACAAAGTTGTTCAGGGAAATGTGAGTTGGTTTATTTTATCAGATTTTTGAGCTTCTGAAGAGGATAATCATTTTTAAGTGTCTTTTCAGGTTATGTATGCTTATTTTGATATATTTATGAGCTTTCAAAGATTTCCAAAATATATAGGGCTCATGAGTTCCATTTACAGTGGATACTGGGTGGGTGAGGTGTTGGGCAGGGGGTGTGGGTTAGCGGGTGGGGCCTCCAAACTCCCTAGGTTAGGATCAGATGTTTCTGTGAATGGAGGTTGACCTTTGAACGTAGCTGCCACAGAATCAGCTTGCCTCCGTTTCCAGAGACAGAAGGTCCAGCTATAGGCTGTCCCCACGTACATAAGATAAAAATCCTGCATTCTCAGGACCAAGGCTGCATCATAAATTTGGAAAAAAATCCCTGGCTCCAAGTGTCCTCTCCATGATGAAAATCCAGCTAAGGTTCTATGATGAAGTGCAACAAACGTTGTATTTTATTTATGCAGCATTATAGATGGCTGGTTGTGTGAATGTGGTACTGTTATAATTTGAAAGGAAATAGGTTTGAATGCTGCAGAGCAGTGGCAGTAACATTTAACAGCATCATGCCAGTTGTGTCAGAAGCACCAAGCCCACACATTAGAGTTTGAAATCTCGGAAGCTTTTCAATGTGAATGTCAAGTGCTACACAGTGGGAGGGATTGTAGAGAGTCTTCATTGCCATTCTTTCATGCCGCTAAAAGCTGCAGAGCAACGCTCATGGAAGGACATGAGCAGGTCAACTTCCTACTCTTTCAACAACAAGTTATGTATTGCTCACGGAGGCTGGGGTACGAAGGAAAAGTAAAAATAAAAGGAAACTTATGAATCACAAATTGACACTTGCATCCAATGCTCCTTGTACTGCAGAGACATTTTTGAATGCCTAAGGACAGTTGTCATTATGATACACATGATAGTGGGCGTCATTGAGAATACAATCGAGGACTGCAGACGAGAAATTGGGCTGTGGCTTGCTAAATGGTTTGCTGTGGCTAATTGCATAATTTTCCTACGAGAAGGTTGTCATTGTTTCTCTTCCTTCATCTGTCCCCATAGTGCAGTTTGTCTTGGAACAGGTCACTACTCAGTCACCAGAGGCTTAAAGCTTGCGAGGAGCCACTAGAGTTGATAAGGAGGAGCCAGTGGATGTGGTTTATTTGGACTTTCAGATGGCTTTTAACATAAGAGATTAGCTTATAAAGTTAAAGCACATGGGATTGGGGTAGTGTACTGTGATGGATAGAAAACTGGTTGGCAGACAGGAGACAAAAAGTAGGAGTAAATGGGTCTTTTTCCAAATGGTAGGTAATGACTACTGGGGTACCATAGGGATCAGTGCTGGGACCCCAGCTATTCACTATATAGATATTAATGATTTAGATGAGGGAACTAAATGTAACATCTCCAAATTTGCAGATGATACAAAGTTGGGTGGGAAGGTGAGCTGTGAGGCGGATGCATTGTGATTCAGACAAGTTGAGTGAGTGAACAAATGATTGGCAGATGCAGTATAATGTGGATAAATGTCAGGTTACCGGCTTTGGTAGCAAAAACGGGAAGGCAGATTATTATTAACTAAATAGCCATAAATTAGGAGAGGGGAATGTGCAATGAGACCTGGGTAGCCTCGTACACCAGTCTTTGAAGGTAAGCATGCAGGTGCAACTGGCAGTAAAAAAGGGAAATGGTAGGTTGGCCTTCATAGTGAGAGGATTCGAGTACAGGAGCAGGGGTGTCTTGATGCAACCTGGAATATTATGTGCAGTTTCAGTCTCCTCATCTGAGGAAGGATGTTCTTGCTCCAGAGAGAATGCAGAGAAGTTCACCAGACTGATTCCTGGGATGACAGGTCTAATGTATGAGGAGAGATTGAGTCAGTTTCGCTGGAGTTCAGAAGAATGAGGGGGGACCTCAGAGAAACCTATAAAATTCTAACAGACTAGTCAAATGCAGGAAGGATGTTCCTGATGGTAGATGTGTCCAGAACTGGGGGGGGGGGGGGGGGGGGGGGGGGTCACAGTCTGAGGATACGGGGTAGACCATTTAGGACAGAGATGAGGAGAAATTTCTTCACCCTAGCTGAGAACAAAACATTGTTTATTTTCAAGAAGGAGTTAGATATAGCACTTGAAGTGAAGGGGGTCAAAGGATATGGGGCAATGGTGGGATCAGGCCATTGAGTTGGATGATTAGCTATGATCATTATGAATGGTGGAACAGGTCCAGAGGGTTGAATGGCCTCCCCCTGCTCCTATTTTCTATGTTTCCACATTAAGCATGGCTGACCAGGATTCTCTCCCACTCTTACTGACAGCCATTGGCATGCGTTGGAAAGATTTTTGCAGGTTGATACACAGTCTGTTTGGCTGCATTATGAATGCACCTTCCTTGGCCATCAAGACCTCCCATGCAGCACTAGTGAGTCATTCCTAATTTCAACAACCACTTGCTAAGGCCCATAAGAATCTAAAGCCAGTATAGTGACACAAATGTCAAAGTAACATTTACATGTGCCAGGCAATGATAACCTCCAGCAAGGGAGAATCTAACCATTGCCCCTTAACATTCATTGGCATTACTATCGCTGAATCCCCCACCATCAACATCCTGGGGGTTACCAATGACTAGAAACAGATCTGGACCAGCCATATAAACATAGTGGCTACCCAGAGCAGGTCAGAGGCTGGGAATCCTGTGGTGCATAACTCAGTTCCTGACTCCCCAAAGCCAGTCCACCATCGACAGGCACAAGTCAGGAGTGTGATGGAAAATTCTCCACTTGCCTGGATGAATGCAACTCCAACAACACTCAAGAAGCTTGACACCATCCAGGACAAAGCAGCCCGCTTGATTGGCACTACATCCACAAACATTCACTCCCTCCACCACAGATCCCAGTGGCAACCGTGCGTACCATCTACGAGAAGGACTGCAAGAACTCACCAATGGACAGCGCCTTCCAAATCCACAACCACTATCATCTAGAAGGTCAAGAGTAGCAGACACATGGGAACATCAGACATAGGAGCAGAATTAGGCCACTCGGCCCATCGAGTCTGCTCCGCCATTCAATCATGGCTGATTTTTTTTTCTCATCCCCTTTTCCCCATAATCCCTGGTCTCCTTATCAATCAAGAACCTATCTATCTCTGTCTTAAACACACTCAATGACCTGGCCTCCACAGCCTTCTGCGGCAAAGAGTTCCACAGATTCACCACTCTCTGGCTGAAGAAATTCCTCCTCATCTCTGTTTTAAAGGATCGTCCCTTTAGCCTGAGGTTGTGCCCTCTGGTTCTAGTTTTTCCTACTAGTGGAAGCATCCTCTCCACGTCCTCTCTATCCAGGCCTCGCAGTATCCTGTCAGTTTCAATAAGATCCCCCCTCAACCACCAGGGAGTTTCCTTCCAAGCCAGTTACCATCCTGACTGGGAACTATATTGTTGTCCACTGTCACTAGGTCAACATCCTGGTACACCCACCCTAACAGCATCACTCCACTGGGACTGCAACGGTTCAAGAAGACTGTTCACCACCACCTTCTCAAGGGTAATTAGGAATGAAGAATAAATGCTGGCTTAGCCAGCCATGCCCACTTCCAGGAATGAATTTAAAACATCTCATTTGCAGGACTTTCTATCACAGACCCACCATAACAGCAGAGGGGCTAAATTAAACAATGCCCCAAAAAAGTGCAGGAATTATAATTCACAGTTTTCTCATTCCCATTCATTACAATGGCAACCTTGTGATGGTTTGAATTATTTCAGCTTCCAATCAGGACAAATCACTCTGATATTTGGTTAGATGGTTCAGCAGGCAATCAGTATTGTGAATGCCGAGTTCCACTGAGAGCTAGCCAGTACTGCTTAAGGCAGCACGGTGACACAGTGGTTCGCACAGCTGCCTCACAGCGCCAGGGACCTGGGTTTGATTCCCGGCTTGGGTCACTGTCTGTGCAGAGTCACCATGTTCTCCTTGTGTCTGCGTGGGTTTCCTCCAGTTTCCTCCCACATGCTGGTTAGGTGCATTGGCCATGCTAAATTCTCCATCAGTGTACCTGAACAGGCGCTGGAGTGTGGCAACTAGGGGATTTTCACAGTAACTTCATTGCAGTGTTAATGTAAGCCTACTTGTGACATTAATAAATAAACTTTAAGCTATTCCTGCCTTAAAAGTATTCAATGATGGATGATCCAGAACCCTCTGGAGTAGAAAATTCCAAAGATTCACAACCCTTCAACCCAACAAGAAACTTCTCCTCATTTCAGTCCAAATAATTGGCTCCTTATCCTGGGACTGTGTTTTCGATACTCGAATCTCCTCGCAATAAAGGCCAACATGCAATTTACCTTCCTAATTGCTTGCTGCACCGACATGCCAACTTTCCATTTATCTTGTACAAGCACACCCAAGCCTCTTTGAAATCAGCGCCTACACGTTTCTCACCATTTAAAAAAGATTCTGGCTGGGATTTGAGCCCATGTTCACCAGCGAGATATTGTTTTCAACAGTGACATAATGAGTTTCCTGCCCCGGAAGGTTGGGAACCTAATTTCCATAAATTTAAATATAGTTAGTGGGCTTTGTCGCAGTTTCGTCCTCCACATTAGGAGTTACTGTGTGGAGTTTGTACATTCTCCCCGTGTCTGTGTGGGTTTCTTCCGGGTGCTCCGGTTTCCTTCCACAGTCCAAAGATGTGTGGGTTAGGTTGATTGGCCATGCTAAATTGCCCATAATGTCCCGGGATGTGTAGGTTTGAGGGTTTAGCGGGGTAAATGTGTGAGCGGTTGCGAGGTGGGATTGCAGACTCGATGGGCTGAATGGCCTTCTTCTGCACTGTGGGGATTCTAGGGGTCTCCATGCACATGCGTGGTTAGTTCTTTGTTATTATCGGAGATCATGGCACCATTTCACTCGGGATTCCCAGCGTTTCTGACTTCTTCTGGCCCCGTCCCCACAGTGTGATGACATCAGACTTGTCTACAGATTTTTTCGTGTCAAGTGCTTGATTATCTGGTGGGAAAAGTCAGCTGTGCAGCCGGCGATCTGCATGTCGGGTTTCTCAGCTCAGCTAGCACTCTGTGCAAAAATTAGAAATTTTTGCCCTTTTTTAATCTTACAACCAAGGTGAATAATTTCACATTTTCCTACATTATACTCCACCTGTCATTTTGTTGCCTACTCATCTAACCTGTCTATCTCTCTTTGCAGCATCTCTCAGTGTCCTCCTTGCAGCTTACCTTCCCACCTGCTTTGGTATAACGTGCAAACTTAGATACTTACTCCCTGTCTCTGCATCTAAATCATTAACATATAAATAGCTGAAGTCCCAGCACTAATCCTTGCGGCACTTCTTTATTCACTGTCTGCCAACTTGAAAAAAGAACAGTCTTATTTGAATTTTGTGTGCTTGGAGTTTGAAAAGAGCTGTTCCTAACACCACTGCCTTTGGTGGGGAAATCTCCAATCAGTTCACGAAAATCCATAGGCAATGAGATAAATATTTATGAATAAGAATAAGGATGAAAATTTATAGGTGGCTCCTGAGGCTCCAGGCATCTGTACACCTCACAGAGACAAAAAAGATTGGTCAGAATACTCTTCTAAAGTTGGAGCCGAGAAACATTCGGAAACTGGATCCAACAGTGTGAAGCCATAGAATCCCGACAATGCAGAAGGAGGCCTTTCGGTTCATCGAGTCTGCACCAACTCTCCGAAAGAGTATTCCACCCAGGCCCTTTCCTCCGCCCCTCCCCGTAACCCCGTGCATTTATCATGGCCAATCCACCTAAACTACACATCTTTGGACTGTGGGAGGAAACCGGAGCACCCGAGGAAACGCACGCAGACATGGGGAGAACATGTAGACTCCACACAGACAGTGACCCAAGCTGGGACTTGAACCCGCGTCCCTCGCACTGTGAGGCAGTAGTGCTGGCCACTAAACCATTCCAAAAAAGAGGCTGAACTGCCAGCTTATTTTGTTATTATGTATTTTTTCTAAAAAGACAATCATGCTTGCAAAAAATCCATTAAAGTTTAATGTGCAAAAATGTGGATAGCTGTAGAACACTATATTTGCTGTAGTCATCAATTGATTCTGACATTTCCACAGTAGGCAGTGTGATCTATGATATCATTGTTGGAATTTGCCAGTGTAAAAATGCAAAGGCTTTGAGCTAACCCACACAGGCAACTCTTTTGAAGACAATAGACTTTCTGCATGAGATGTAGTAACGCCTGAATAATCCAAAAGCACTGATCAAATAAATCCCCTGTATTTTATAGGAGGCCAGCTTCAGCTGCTCTCAGCTAAAAACATTACAAAGATTGCGTAGTTATTTTGATTGTTTCAGCTTTATTATTGGCCGTAACTAATAGTGCAAAATGAAATAAACAAGTATGAGAATTAAAATGTGTACATTTAAATGGGAAGTGAATTACATTTGGCATACACCTATTCCAATTATCAAACTGTCCCTCACATGAAAACTACACATGACCTTGACTGCCTGGGATCATCCTGTGAGTGCCCATTTCCACCTAAAACAAATGGCGATGGGACAACAACTGAATTCGATGGAGAGGAAAATCAGATCGACTGCTTGATGGGCAGCCAATCCGCCACCACCAGTTTTCTGCCCAATGGAAAGGGGCTAAATCCACCCATTGGCCTATCGCTGTTATTCTGACATTTCCATTCTTTGTTAGAATTTGAATTTCTCCGATCGCAATCCAGGGACAGGCAGGTTCTTGTTTGTTCACACCATGTGGGTGTCGCTGGCTGGGCCAACATTGACTGCCCATCCCTAATTACCCTCGGAAAAGTGGTGGTGAGCTGTCTTCTCAGACCACCACAGTCCCTGAGGTGTAGGTACACCCACAATACTGTTAGGAAGTTCCAGGGTTTTGACCCAGCGACAGTGAAGGAACGGCCAATATGTTTCCAATTCAGGATGGTGAGTGACTCAGTGAGGAACCTCCAGATGGCGGTGTTCCCATTTGTCTGCTGCCCTTGTCCTTCTAAATGGTAGTAGTCATGGATTTGGAGGGAGCTGTCTAATGACTCTTGGTGGTACCTTCAGTGTATCTTGTAGATGAAGCACACAGCTGTCACTGTGCTTTGGTGATGGAGGGAGTGAATATTTGTGGATAGGGTGCCAATCAAGCAGGCTTTGTCCTGGCTAGTGTTGAGCTTCTTGAGTGTTGGTAGAGCTGCACTCATCCAGGCAAGTGGAGTGCATTCCACCACACTCCTGACTGGGGCGGCACAGTGGTTAGCACTGCTGCCTCACAGCGCCAGGGACCCGGGTTCGATTCCCAGCTTGGGTCACTGTCTGTGTGGAGTTTGCACATTCTCCCCATGTCTGTGTGGATTTCCTCCAGGTGCTCTGGTTTCCTCCACAGTCCAAAGATGTCGGGGTTAAGTGGATTGGCAATGCTAAATTGCCCCTTAGTGTCAGGGACACTAGCAGGGTAAATACGTGGGGTTATGGGGATAGGATCTGGGTAGGAGTGTGGTCGATGCAGACTCGATGGGCCGAATGGCCTCCTTCTGCACTGTAGGGATTCTATGATTCTATGACTTGTGCCTTGTAGGTGGTGGACTGGCTTTGGTGAGTCAGGAGTTGAACTACCCATCACACGATTCCTCGCCTCTGACCTGGTCTTGTATCCACAGTGTTTATATGACTAGTACAGTTCAGTTTCTGGTCAATGGTAACCCCGGGGGTGTTAATAGTGGGGGGATTCAGCCATGGTAATGGCATTGAATGTCAAGGGGCCTCGTTAATAGATGCAATGTAAATCAAGAGCATATTTAAGATGCCATTTCAATCTGTATCTGTGTTGCTTTCATGATTTCTTCAACATTTTCACAAAGGGTGGATGCTACTAATTGGGAGCTGGCCAATTTCAGTGGTATTTTAAAGGAATATTCACCTTCTTTGAGCTAAAAAGCTGCAACGATTTGGAGAGATTATGGCTGGAATTTTACCGGCCGCCCGCCCCTGGATCGCAGAACAGCATTCTCCGTTGGCCTTGGGCGGGATCTTATGGACCTCGGGCGGGCGAGGCGGTAAAATTCCAGCATATTTGTTTGTGTTATATGGCGTTCAGATTCTGACTATTTCTATGAACTAGTGTTTAAACAATGTTCTGAACTCTTAAAGCACCTCAAGTACCTCTTGTTTTTGTTCCTCATGGGAGTCCTTATGGTATTAGATGAGGTGGAGGATCAGAAACAGCAGAAAGGAGAAAGCAAGGAGACCAAATAGAGGGAACCATGATTGCTGAAGCTTTAATCTTAGCAATGAATGTATAGGCCTAGTCTAGCATACTGATAATATCCTGAGGAGGTGTCGTTACCTGTTGCAGCCAAGGTCACAATTGATCACAACCTCTTTAGCTCCAGCTCCTTGCAAAGTGCTACAGAGGTTATCAGCAATTTTAATTTGCAGTGCATGGTTAGAATCAATAATCAGGTGATTGATGCCATTTTTCCCATTTATTCATTGACAGGATGTGGGTGTCGTTGGCAAGGCTATTCCTGCTTCCCTGGATGGGGTGGTGGAGAATGGCAATGTTGCTCTGAGTCATAGCTGTCTGTGTAGTGGAGATACTCTCACCATGCTGTTCGACATGAGGTTCCAGGATATTGACCCAATGATGATGACTAAATGACGTACAGGATGGTGTGTGTGACTTTGGGGGCTTACTTTGAGGTGTTGATGTTCCCATGCGCCGACTTGTCGAGTGAGTGGTACCCCTAAATCAAGCGTATATATAAGCGAGCATCTACAGCTTGTTAGCTAGGTAACGAGCTGAAACTGTTTTTTAAAAACTTGAATTAGTTGTTTTTCAGAGAGCATAAAAAGACTTCCTCAGTGTCTGCACTGAGTGCTACCTGGAGTGCACAGCGTGTAAAGGGTGAGACCTAGGTGGCACAGTAGTTAGCACTGCTGCCTCACAGCGCCGGTCGATTCCCAGTATGGGTCACTGTCTGTGCGGAGTCTGCACATTCTCCCCGTGTCTGCGTGGCTTTCCTCCAGGTGCTCCGGTTTCCTCCCACATTCTGAAAGACGTGGTGGTTAGGTGCATTGACCCAAACAAGCGTCGAAGTGTGGCGACTAGGGGAATTTCACAGTAACTTCATTGCAGTGTTAATGTAAGCCTTACTTGTGACTAATAAATAAACTTCACTTATTTTACATGAAGTGATTCAGTCGGTGCAGAGGGAAAGGAGATGCTGCTTTCTTTTAATATCTTTTTTCATCCTCCAGGAGCTGGCTCTTACTTTGATGCAGAAGCTGAGAGAAGCTGATTGGTGAGTAATTGGTAAATTATGGTATGCTAGGTCAGCTGGATCCAGTGGAATGTATATCCTGTGGTATGTGGGAAATTGTGGATGTGTTCCAGACAAACACACCTTCAGGAACGGTCAGCAGCTACAGAAGCTTGAACTTCAGGTTTCAGAACTCAAGCAGTGGCTGGAGTCTAAAGTTTTAAAGTTTATTTATTAGTGTCACAAGTAGGCTTACAATAACACTACAATGAAGTTACTGTGAAAATCTCCTAGTTGCCACCCGGAGGAAACACATGCAGACACGGGGAGAACGTGCAAATTCCACACAGACAGTGACCAATCTAAGAATCGAACCCGGGTCCCTGGCGCTGTGAGGCAGCAGTGCTAACCACTGTGCTACCGTGCCGCTCCAACCTAGTGTTGCGCATCCATGAGGCTATGAACTATGTGAATAGCATGTTTAGGGAGGTGGTCACAACCACAGCTTAGGAGTGTACAGGCAGAGAGGGAATGGGTGACCAGGAGGCAGTCTGAGAATCTGAGGCAGGGAGTACAGGAGTCCCCTTGGTCTATCTTGCTCACTAATCGGCTTTCCATTTCGAATACTGGCGAGGGCGATGGTTCCACAGCCAGCCAGAGCCAAGTCCATGGAACCATGAGTAATTCTGCTGCACAAGAGAGGAGGAAGAGGAATGGAAAAGCAATAGTGACAGGGGATTTGATAATCACGGGATCAGATGACTGTTCCTGTGTTGCCTCCCTGGTGCCAGGGTCAAGGATATCATGGAGCTGCTGCAGGATATCCTCCTGCAGGAGGGTGAACTGTCACAGGTCATAGTCCACATTGGTAACAATGAGAAGAGGAAAGAGTTCTTGAAAGCAGTTGTTAGGGAGTTCAGAAGAAAATTAAAATCCCTCAAGAGCAATAATTTCAGAATTACTTCCAGTGCCACATATTAATGGACATCGAGGCAGGAGGATTGACCGAATGAATAGGTGGTTGGGGAATTGGTGTAGAGGGAGGGCATCAGATTTTCGAGGCGTTGGGACTGAGTCTGAGGCAGGGAGGGCCTCTACAAGATGGATGGATTACACCTTAACAGGACCGCCACTAATATCCTTGGCAGGGAAATTTGATCGTGCTTTTGGGAAGGGTTTCAATTAGCATGTCCGGTGGATGGAAACCCAAGCTATAGCTCAAATCGAAAGGAGGTAAAGCTGGTAACATGAAGTAGAAAAGATGCAAGCAAAGCTAGAAGGCAGGAGAACAAATGTGAGCATCAACTAGAATTAGAATGTGGAATAATGTCAAAAAGACAAAGTTAAGGGCGCTCTGCAAATATCATGTGCGGGTAACAACGATCTGTCCTGGTCCCCCCATGCCGACACTATCGTTAAGAAAGCCCACCAATGCCTCTACGTTCTCAGAAGACTAAAGAAATTTGGCATGTCAGCTACGACTCTCACCAACCTTTACAGATGCACCATAGAAAGCATTCTTTTTGATTGTATCACAGCTTGGTATGGCTCCTGCTCTGACCAAGACCGTAAGGAACTACAAAAGGTCGTGAATGTAGCCCAATCCATCACGCAAACCAGTCTCCCATCCATTGACTCTGTCTACATTTCCCGCTGCTTCGGAAAAGCAGCCAGCATATTTAAGGACCCCACGCGCCCCTGACATTCTCTCTTCCACCTTTTTCCATCAGGAAAAAGATACAAAAGTCTGAGGTCACGTACCAACCGACTCAAGAACAACTTCTTTCCTGCTGCTGTCAGACTCTCGTTTCCTTCTCTATGAACGGTATGCTTTGTCTGTATAGCGCGTCAGAAACATTACTTTTCATTGTATGCTAATACATGTGACAATAGTAAATCAAATCAAATCAAATCAAAGTAGATGATTTAAAGATATATATAGACTTAATTGAGGATGATCTAATTGCCATTATGGAAACATGGCTACAGTGTGACTATGACTGGGAACTGAATGTTCAAAGATATTCAACATTTAGAAAGGGCAGGCAAGAAGGAAAATGAAGTGACGTTGCACTGATAATAAGGCATGGGATCTGTGCATTAGTATGGGAGGATCTCAGATCAGCCCTGATCGTCCCTCCTCTCCCATTGCAGAGGGGCAGCAGGTCCTCCTTGCCCCCCATAACGATCGTAACTGCAGAGTGTGCAGCAGGTTCCCCTCCACCCCCACCCCCCACCGGCTGGCCCCTCCTCTCTAGTAGGCCGGAAATGGGCACGGGGCTGACCTCACCGGATAGCCGGTGCCTGTAAGATCGCGAGAGGCAAGAAATCGTGTGCGAACTTGATTTCTCGGCTCTTGTGCGATCTTACCGGCCTGCCCCGCCCATTGACCAGCGGGTCACAACGGTAAGATCACCCCCTTGGTGTTGGACCCAAACCTAGAGCTTCTGGTCCAGTAATAGTTAGTGTAATTAGTAAAAGTTAGGAGAAACTAGAATCATGACAGGTACATTGAAAGGAATAATCAATGCATAATTCCACGGAGTTCACAGTTTCAAACATTACACAAATAAGACAAAATGTAGAAAACATTCAATTTTAATAATCAATTCATTTTATATACACACAGATATATAGTTCACACTAAACAATTGTTCTGTAAACACTTTCTATCTGAGCAAAGTTAGCAGTTTCAAGACTGTCTTAAATATTACAGATTTTAATTTGGAATAATTACAAAGACTCAGATTAGTTATGCAGCCTCTCAACAGTAATATATTATAACACAACTGGAAGACAAATGCATGACTGATATCCAAAATGCAATATGTACGTTTCAGTCTATTTATTCTGCTTTCCCTTCTATTGGATGTAAAATAATATTCAAAACCATTTAAAATCCTTTATGTATTTTATAGTATTTTCTAAGTTGACAAAGTAGAATACAAGATATTCCAGTGAGTGCAACGGAAGTACCTAGTTTCCTCCACAAAGAAAATAATGATGTGCTTTGTTAAAATGCTAGGTAATATGGACCATAAAGCTGGTTGTTAAAATCAAAAATCTGTACATTATAATCAGTTAATTACCTAGGATTGTGCCATTTATTATCCTAAACTGATCAATTCGCCCGACTATTGCCACAGTTAGCTTACTACCTGAGTATTTTAACCCATTGAGTACCGAAACTCCCCCGCCCCCCCCCGCCCAGTCTGCCCCTGATAATTTGAAGTCATTTTGCCTTAAACAAATGGTGAAAATGACTTGAGTTAAGCGATGTAAGTAACACAGCAAAGTGGGAGCTTAATGCCAAAAAAAAACAGAAGCAGATCATTTGCATTAAGTAACTCTGGATTAAGAGTAAACTGCACACCACGCGACAAAATCCTTTTGTGTCATTATTTAACAATCTGGAGTCCACAAAGTTAGAACGTTTAATACTACAAAAGAGGATGGTGGCATACAGCATAAAAATAATCAAATAAATCTTAAAATATTTTTCTTAATTAAAAAAAACTTCCCTTATTGAAACACTATAAAATGATAACATTGCACTCAAAGGATTAAAAGGCTTGGTGCAGTACTTCCTCATAAAGTTAACTGTATTCATTATTACTGATACTCTGGTCACTGGTAATGATAAAAAGAATATGATGAGCTTTTGAGTTGTTCTTTATTTAATAAGGAATAAATTCTAAACCATTTTCAGGTGCATCACAATTTATGTCTTTTTTTACAATTCCAGAACTTTATCACATATTTACATATTTAAAATCTTTTGTCATAATTATATCATAGAAAGTTGCTTTGTTCGGTTAATAATCCAGTTACAGTATTATATTTTTGTTTTAAAAAATGCAAGTTTAAATGCGTAGACAATCAAGAAGAGTGGCCCAAACTTGTGGTCTGGATAAAATAGCACCATTTCAGACATTGAGGTTGAAGCGACAGGCACTCAAAAGGTTAAAACATTAGGCATTTGGTCAAAGAAATGCATTTCTAAGCAAATAAACCAAGCTGCGTGATTTGCAAACAAAACACCCTCAAGTCGCGGTTCTATTTCCAGCATTGACCACTTGTTGGCAAAAACTGATGAGGAAGGAAAGAGAACAAGCAGGACTTTTGTCAACAGCACATTGTTCCAATACCTGGTGGAAATGGTAAATCAGGCAGTAATTCTCCATCAACTTAAGTTACTCCAATTGACCATGCTATAATTTTCCTTCCTTGTTTGATGGTAAGCAACACTGTAAACGCAGCAATCAAAAAGAAGCATGCAAATAGCATACTAATGAAGCAGTTGACCTTTCAAAGTTTGTTCCAAAGACTATGTAAGAATGTTAGTGGAATCGAGAAGAAAATGTTTTGGAATAGTAAATAATAGTTGGATGTGGTGTTCTGCAAAGTGTACAGGAATTAGAGAGGGGATAATTAATAGCTGAAATGCTGAGGTATCAATGGAATTTGAAGCAAATCGAGTATCTTGTCCACTTCTTTATGAAGCCAGGATTTATACTGATAAATAAGTCATTATTATCCAGATGATATTGGCAGCATCATAAAATGGCCATTAAATTATAATCTTTTCATTGAAAAAAGTACTTTAATTTGGATGATCGATTTGATGTTCGACATGTGCAGTTAGATGGGGAAACGTCACTCAATAGTTCTTGCTGGAGATTTAAGGAAGGAACAATTTTCCTCCTCTCTTATTCAAAGTAACAATAATTTGTAACATGGATCAAGAGACAGCAGGCAATTGGACAGCAGCAATGAAAATTAGGCGGGTTCCAACATCCCATTGTCAATTTCACTGCTACCTGACTTAACGCCAGTGAAACTTCACTTCCTTATTTTCTGCTACGCTATACAAGTGATCATCTGTGTACTGTGCTGGTTCCCGAGACAATCTCACTTCACTGCGACTAACAGCATTCCGACACTTAAAGGAGGCAAAGGTGACAAGGAACTCTTCCAGTGAAACATATGCCACTGCTTTGTGAACAAAGCAAATGTAGAACCTGCCTCCTAGCTTGTGGAATAGCTTTGATCTAGTGGACTATTTCACTCCCTCTGAAGCCTCGATTTACATCTTGTACATTCAGGGGATCAAACTGATTGTGAAACCATTTGGAATGACTGACTTCCATGAGACTGAGTGGATATTTGGGACAGACATAAAGGATTGCCCCTCTGAGACACATCATTGAAAGAGCCATAAGTTAAGAGCTTGGGAAAATTCATTATAACTTCTATGAGAGTCATTTAATTATTAAATTAAAGAACCTTTATGGGAACTACTTTGTACCTGCAGTACTCGGCTTACCAATCCTTACTCCTTTAAAAGTCGAAAGTCAAGTCATGGAGTATCAATATTAAATGTAGTAGAGACAGGTCGATAAATCTCACCTGTGATTGGAACTGAATGTGTCTAATGAGTTGTTTTTGTTCGATACTTGGATTTTTAAAAAGTGATTTGATTTTAATTTTCTTCCCCAGTATGCTGACCGGAGTTCCTGTCATTCAAAGTCAACGTCAATTCAAATTAGCGACCTCTCACTTATCGCATCGTGGTTTACTCCCCATTGATAATTTCACTCCCATTCGCCACATCTGCGTTGCCACTCAATAGTATGAAATAACACTGCCATACTTCACCAGGTCCAATATCGAAATGTTGAATTCTGACCCACAATTGCAACCAACACATTTGCCTGTATAATAGATGGTCTGTACAGTGTTTATAAACTATTGAATGTAATAATTTTGCTCAGGCCTAACATTTATACACTTCATCTAAACGTGCATAGTGGTTACAAGCAGGGCTAAGGCTTGGTAGCTGGAATTAGTCTTGTTAATAATCACTGAGGGCAGCAACTTAAAAGCAACTCAAAGTACAAAATTCAAATCTTAGTTGTCAATCAGTGCTTAGACAGATAGTCAAGAGGGCAAATGCAGCTTGTTCTGTACAATTGTTTGCCAATTTCTTTATCCTCCGTTCAAAGCAACAGGACAATACAGGTCACATTTACAACTTCAGCTGTGTCCGAATGTCAAAGTGAGGTCGAAAGAGCGAATTAAAGTCCGTCCTTTCGAGATTCTCCCTTCTGTTCAGAAGTCTTACCTGAGACTACAAGGATTTTCACACGGTTCCTCGAGAGAGCGAGCTCAGAGAGGCCGGCGGACAGCGCAAAAAGTCTTTTCCAGAAAGATGACTTTGCTCCACATACAGAATTACATCCATTTTAACAGCAGAACCCTCTAGAGTAGAAAAGTGGGCCGACACATGCTACAGATAACCATCTGTACATTCATGCTTTAACCAGACACATACTTAATGTAAATCTGAGAACAAAAACTGTTAACATTGTGTATCAGACATTTTGAGAGAGTGTGATCCCTTGGCTTCTATCCAGTCTTGTTATGCACTGTGTTGTAGCTGGCGAAAGCCAGTAGTACCATTCAGTTCTCAGTTGAGAAGTTGAGCGTGTTGTTTTTTTATATATCAGAATCCAAGCCCCCACACTGTCTCGAGCATGCCCAGTCACTGTCTGAGGTTGCCATAGACACATATTTTAAATAGAACATAGGAGAAAGAGGGAAAAAAAAAGCTATTTCCAATCAGACTTCACTTTCGGTCGAGGGTTTGCGGTTGTGCTTCCAGCCAGTGTCGGGCAAGGGGAGGCCACTTCTCTCCTGTGTGCTTACATTCACACTGCTGCACTCGGACACTGGCTCATCCTGTAGTAGCTGCTCTGTCTCTGTGTCACCGAGTGAGTCTGTGCTGCCTTGGATAGACAGAGTCTCTGCCTTCATGCAAGTGTGATCTCGAAGGATTCCTCCTCGCGTGATCTTAATCTGTTTCAAGTCATCCCAGTACATGTCATCATTCGACAGCAAGCAAATGCCTTCGACAATTTTTATCTTTCCTTTCGTGTAATTATTATCTGTAACTGTCTGTAAAAGAAAAGGCAATCAGTTTGAATCTCTACTCAATAGCCTTTTATCCAAAGAATGCATCACAAACTGGCCACAAGACATTTGCATGGATGTGATGGGGTTTCCTTGGTGATCTACATATTTCACATTACACGCACAAGCTATGCTTCCAGTCTCCTGATATTTTAATTTTCTGTCTGTCTGACAATTCTACCTTCAGCCTTCTACATGATTTCATTGAAACTCAATATAATCCTGAGGAACAGCATCACACTTTGAGATTGGCCATTTTACAACCTACAAGACTCAACTCTGATTTCAATAACTCTGGGTAGTTACTGCTGTTTCCACGTTTTCGGATAACAGGTTACTGGTTCTGATGGGTTTTTTTTATTCGTGGGACTTGGGCGTCGCTGGCTGGCGAGCATTTATTGCCCATCCCTAGTTGCCTGAGGGCAGTTGAAAGTCAACCACATTGCTGTGGCTCTGGAGTCACAGGTAGGCCAGACCAGGTAAGGATGGCAGATTTCCTTTCCTAAAGGACAGTAGTGAACCAGATGGGTTTTTCCAACAATTGACAATGGTTTCATGGTCATCAGTAGATTCTTAATTCCAGATATTTTTTATTGAATTCAAATTCTACTACCTGCCATGGTGGGATTCGAACCCAGGTCCCCAGAACATTGGCTGAGTTTCTGGATTAATAGTCTAGTGATAATACCACTAGGCCATCGCCTCCCCATTTCCATTTCTCTAGACCCATTGCCACTCCCTTCTGCTCATCACCATTCTTCCCTTTCATCATTTAATCAATGCCTTTCAACCAATCATAGACCTTCCCTTGTGTTCTTTGCTCCTCCTCCCTTCCCTCATGATTCTGTACTTGTTCATCAATGGTTAAACCTTTAACATCTCCTGGTTCTGATGAAAAGTCAATGACATCAAAGATAACTTTGTTCCCACAGTTATTGCCTGACCTGCTGAGTATCTCCAGCACTTTCTATTTTATTTCAGATTCCACATCTTTAGATTTTGTTGTTGTGCATGTATGTATGTAAATATTTTTGATACATCATGTCCTCACTTAACACGTTTTTAATTGCTTCCGTCTATATTTTGTAAAACACGATTTGTGTACAGCGACGCTATATTTTTAACAGATAAAAATGGCTGTATTTGCTGGCAGCATTGTGTATTGACATGGAAACATAGAAACTAGGAGCAGCAGGAGGCCATTCGGCCCTTCGAGCCTGCTCTGCCATTCATTATGATCATGGCTGACCATCAATTACAATATCCCGATTTCCCCCCTTCCCCCCATATCCCTTGATCCTTTTTGCCCCAAGAGTTATATCTAATTTCTCCTTGAAATCACAGGGTATTGAAGAGAGGGGATGGTCAGACAGTGAAGCAGCGGGAGGGAGAGAGATTTGCTGTGGGAGAGGGAGAGAGTTTTCCTGTGGGAGGAAACCGGAGCACCCGGAGGAAACCCACGCAGACACGGGGAGAATGTGCAAACTCCACACAGACAGTGACCCAAGCCGGGAATCAAACCCGGGTCCCTGGCGCAGTGAGGCAGCAGTGCTAACCACTGGGCCGCCATGCCGCCCTGGCGCCCAGAGTGCACAAGTAAGGAAATTTCAAACAGTTGCAGAAACTTTGATTTCACCCGCTGCAATCGAAATGGCTGAAATAATGTTTGGAGAGGAACAGGCGAAGAGACTTGTTACGGGGCCCCCCACAAATAACGCAGCAGTATTCAGCCAATGGCAGCTGAGCAGGATTCAGTGCTGGTGCAGCAGCTGAAATATACACCTTTTCCTATTCAAATTGATGTGAGTGCTGAGAGGCGCGATGCACGCAGACTGGCTTCTGTGTGATACATGCAGGAGAACAACATTCTTTAACACAATCTGTTTTGTCCTCCCATTTCCTGTACATGGAACAGGCACAGGGAATATTCAGTGTGGCTGCGCAGAAGAATAAACATTCCCTGGGGTTGGCTGGGTGGCTTTTGTACCAATGGTGCTGCAGCTATGGCAGGCTGTGAGTGAGGCCTGCGTGCCTTGGTGCTGAGATTTGCTCCATCTGCTATTTGGACTGGCTGCAGGATTCACAGAGCAGCTCGCAATGAAAGAACTCAGCACTGAGCCAGCTGACGTACTGCACCAGCTCCCACCAACTATCTTTTTATTCAGTCAAGGGATGTGGGCATGCTGGCAAGGTCAGCGTTTATTGCTTATGCCTAATTGCCCTTGAGAAGGGGGTGGTGAGCTGCCTTCTTGAACCTGCTGCAATCTATGTGGTGTAGGTACACCCACAGCACTGTTAGGAAAGGAGTTCCAGGATTTGGACCCAGCAACAGTGAAGGAACAGCAATATATTTCCAAGGGGGGGGGGGGGGGGGTGGGGGGGAGGTGATGGCCGAGTGGTATTATCGCTAGATTATTAATCCAGAAATTCAGCCAATGTTCTGGGGACCTGGGGTCGAATCCCGCAACAACAGATGGGAGAATTTGAATTCAATAAAAAAAATCTGGAATTAAAAATCTACTGATGACCAGGAAACCATTGTCGATTGTCAGAAAAACCCATCTGGTTCACTAATGTCCTTTAGAGAAGAAAATCTGCCGTCCTTACCCGGTCTGGCCTACATGTGACTCCAGAGCCACAGCAATGTGGTTGACTCTCAACTGCCCTCCAAGGGCAACCAGAGATGGGCAATAAATGCTGGCCAGCCAGTGACACCCATGTCCCATGAATTGAATAAAAAATAAAGTCAGGATGGTGAGTGACTTGGAGGGGAATGTCCAGGTGGTGGTGTTCCCAGGTATCTGCTGTCCTTGTCCTTCTAGACGGTAGAAGTTGGGAGTTTGGAAGGTGCTGCCTAAGGAGTCTCGGTGAATTATGAACTATGTTATCCTCCACAATTTTGTGCACGTCTGTTTGCAAAGCCATACGCAGATTTGGGGTCCGATCATGAGTCATTGCCGCTTCACACTGGTGTCCACTAGCTGTCATGAGGAAGGATGTTTATAAAGCTGTTTGGAACAGAGGGATCAACAGCTTGCATTTGTAATCGACTGCCAAAAAAAAGCAATTTATTGGTTTCCTCTCTGACCAAAACATGATGTGCCTCTTTGCAAATGTCACAGATATATTTGGGACTGAAAAAATGCGAGAAGGCAAATATTCTATAACTGAATAATCAGTTCAGCATTTGTGAAGAAAATTATATTTTGTCAGAGCAATAGGTTAAAAGTGAACTATGACTCATATCTCCCCATTTCAAAGTTTACCTCTGAGGATGACACTGAACAGTGTCCATCTGTGTTGGTATTTGAATAATTAAATAATGATGGTTACTATGCTGCAGTTTTGTGTTACCTCGGCACCGCCCCCCCCTCCCCCTCCCTGCAAATTCTCTGGGGTCCACTAAGGCATTTAAATGAGGCCACATTGAAGCCAGGATCTTTCCGTACCACCATGGCGGGCCAACCAATAGTCCCCTGATTTTCGACAGGACTGGATGATCCTGTGGGTGGACGGAGCTGGAAAATCCCATCCTGGGAAAAGTTTGGGAAACACTGATCTATACAATTTACCTGTGGTAACCAGTTCCACATTCTCATCACTCTCTGGGTAAAGACGTTGCTTTGGGATGCCCCACTGGATTTCATGGTGACTGTCTTCTCGATGGCACTTTGCTATTCCCCACAAGAGGAAATACCCCATATCTACTCTGTCAAAGTGTTTTATAGTTTTGAAAGACATCTGGTCACCCCTCAGCCTTAGCTTTTCAAGATATTATTTCTTGTTAATTATTTGAATTTCTGCTACCTCCTTGTGAATCATTTTTTTCACCCTCTCCAGTCATTCTGTATCTTTTTAAAAATTCATTGGTGGGACATGGGCATCGCTGGCTGGCCTTGGAGGGCAGTTGAGAGTCAACCCCATTGCTATGGCTCTGGAGTCACATGTAGGCCAGACCAGGTAAGGACGGCAGATTTCCTTCCCTGAAGGACATTAGTGACACAACACCAGGTTAACGTCCAACAGTTTATTTGGTAGCACGAGCCACTAGCTTTCAGAGCGCTGCCCCTTCATCAGGTAAGTGGGAGTTCTGTTCACAAACAGGGCATATATAAAGACACAAACTCAATTTACAAAATAATGGTTGGAATGCGAGTTGGAATGGAATGCGCTCCGAAAGCTAGTGGCTTGTGCTACCAAATAAACCTGTTGGACTTTAACCTGGTGTTGTGAGACTTCTTACTGTGTTTACCCCAGTCCAACACCGGCATCTCCACATCATGGACATTAGTGAACTAGATGGGTTTTTCCAACAATTGACAATGGTTTCATGGTCATCAGTAGAATCTTAATTCCAGATTTTTTTTTATTGAGTTCAAATTCCACCATCTGCCATGGCCCCAGAACATTAGCTGAGTTTCTGGATTAATAGTTTAGCGATAATACCACTAGGCCATTGCCTCCCCATAAATAATATGACAACCAGAACTGTACAGAGCTTGGCATAGCTTCTCTACTTTTCAATCTCCTCCCTCTGGAAATAAATCCTAGTGCTTTGTTTGCTTTTGTTATGGCTTCACTGAGCTGAATTGCATCTTTTAATGCTCTCAGATCCACCTCAGATGAAGCCTTGGTTTCATCCAGGAAAAGGGCAGTGCAGCAAGAATCCTTATCAGGATCTTGAGGAAGCAGGGGATTAAACCCCAGGTGTCCTGTCCCGGCCAAGACTTACCTCTGAATTGACATCACAAAAACAGATTGCCGGGATGCTCCGGCCTCCCAGCCACGTGTTTCCCGGCAGTGGAAGGGGCGTGCTGTTTGCCGGCGGCGGGATTATCTGGGCCATAAATGGGGTTTCCCATTGATGTCACCCCATGCTGCCGGGAAACACACGAGTGGGGTTGCACTGTTGGCAGGACCAGAGAATCCAGCTGGTGTGAACGGCCGGAGAATTCCAGCCTTTGTCTGGTTATTGTCATCTAGCTGTTTGCATAGAGTCATAGAGGTTTACAGCATGGAAACAGGCCCTTCGGCCCAACTTGTCCATGCCGCCCTTTTTTTTAAACCCCTAAGCTAGTCCCAATTGCCTGCATTTGGCCCATATCCCTCCATACCCATCGTACCCATGTAACTGTCTAAATGCTTTTTAAAAGACAAAATTGTAGCCGCCTCTACCACTACCTCTGGCAGCTTGTTCCAGACACTCACCACCCTCTGTGTGAAAAAATTGCCCCTCTGGACCCTTTTGTATCTCTCCCCCCTCATCTTAAACCTATGCCCTCTAGTTTTAGACTCCCCTACCTTTGGGAGTTTGTAGGGGCCTGCTGTGCAGAGATTGGCTGCCACATTTATACATAACAACATTTCAAAAGCATTTCTTTAACTGTAAAGAATTTTGGGATGTTCTGACATGATGAGAGCCACTATATATAATACAAAATCTTTCTTTTCCTATCTCCTGATTCATCCATGGCGTCCACTCATGTTTGTTCTCATTAATGACATGTATCCCATCTTGGGGTCTGTCAAACACAGTTTTAAATGTCTCCCTGTTGCTCTGCTTTCTCACTGCTGCTCATTTTATTTTGTCATTTTACTTTAGTCAAATTCCTTAGATTACAGGATGATATAGACGGACTGGTCAGATGGGCAGAACAGAGGCAAGTGAAATTTAACCCTGAAAAGTGTGAAGTGATGCATTTTGGGAGGATGAACAAGGCAAGGGAATACACAATGAATGGTAGGATGCTAAGACAGAGGACGAGAGGGACCATGGGGTGCATGTCCATAGATCGCTGAAGGCAGCAAAACAGGTGGATAAGGTTGTTAAAGAAGACATATGCTGAACTTGTCTTTATTAGTCGTGGCATAGAATATAAGAATAGGGAGGTTATGATGGCGCTGTATAAAACACTTGTTAGGCTAGGGTACTGTGTACAGTTATCACACTATAGGAAGGGTGCTGGAGAGGGTGCAGAGGAGATTCACCAGGATGTTGCCTGGGCTGGAGCATTTCAACTATGAAGAGAGGCTGGTTAGGCTGGGGTTGTTTTCCTTTGAGCAGAGAAGGCTGAGGAAGGACATGATTGAGGTGTACAAAATAATGAGGGGCATAGATAGGGTAAATAGAACATAGAACATAGAACATAGAACATTACAGCGCAGAACAGGCCCTTCGGCCCACGATGTTGCACCGACCAGTTAAAAAAAAAACTGTGACCCTCCAACCTAAACCAATTTCTTTTCGTCCATGAACCTATCTACGGATCTCTTAAACGCCCCCAAACTAGGCGCATTTACTACTGATGCTGGCAGGGCATTCCAATCCCTCACCACCCTCTGGGTAAAGAACCTACCCCTGACATCGGTTCTATAACTACCCCCCCTCAATTTAAAGCCATGCCCCCTCGTGCTGGATTTCTCCATCAGAGGAAAAAGGCTATCACTATCCACCCTATCTAAACCTCTAATCATCTTATATGTTTCAATAAGATCCCCTCTTAGCCGCCGCCTTTCCAGCGAAAACAATCCCAGATCCCTCAGCCTCTCCTCATAGGATCTCCCCTCCATACCAGGCAACATCCTGGTAAACCTCCTCTGCACCCTCTCCAAAGCCTCCACATCCTTCCTGTAATGTGGGGACCAGAACTGCACACAGTACTCCAAGTGCGGCCGCACCAGAGTTGTGTACAGTTGCAACATAACGCTACGACTCCTAAATTCAATCCCCCTACCAATAAACGCCAAGACACCATATGCCTTCTTAACAACCTTATCTACTTGATTCCCAACTTTCAGGGATCTATGCACACATACACCTAGATCCCTCTGCTCCTCCACACTATTCAAAGTCCTCCCGTTAGCCCTATACTCAACACATCTGTTATTCCTACCAAAGTGAATTACCTCACACTTCTCCGCATTAAACTCCATCCGCCACCTCTCGGCCCAACTTTGCAACCTGTCTAAGTCTTCCTGCAAACTACGACACCCTTCCTCACTGTCTACCACACCACCGACTTTGGTGTCATCAGCAAATTTGCTAATCCACCCAACTATACCCTCATCCAGATCATTAATAAATATTACAAACAGCAGTGGCCCCAAAACTATCAAGGAACTTTTCTCCTTCGCAGAGGGGTCAATAACCAGGGAGCGTAGGTTCAAGGTAAAGAGCAGGGGACTTAGAGGGGATTTGAGGAAAAACCTTTTCACCCAGAGGGTGGTGGGAATCTGGAACTCACTGCCTGAAAGGGTGGTAAGAAGCATTTAGGTGAGCACTTGAAACGCCACAGCATACAAGACAATGGGATCAGAATAGATAGGTGCTTGATGGCCAGTGCAGACACGATGGGCCAAAGGGCCTCTTTCTGTACTGTAAAAATCTATGATTCTATGATGGTTCTATGATGGGCCGCCACTGTCAATGGGATTTCCCATTGATGTCACCCCATCGGGCAGTGCGGTGGCACAGTGGGGGTGGTATGATGGCACAGTGGTTAGCACTGCTGCCTCACAGCTCCAGGGACCTGGGTTCAATTCCAGCTTCAGGTCACTGTCTGTGTGGAGTTTGCACATTCTCCCCGTGTCTGCGTGGGTTTCCCCTGGGTGCTCTGGTTTCCTCCCACATTCCAAAGATGTGTGGGTAAGATGGATTGGCCATGCTAAATTGCCCTTTAGTGTCAAGGGGATTAACAGGGTAAATGCATGGGGTCACAGGGATAGGGCCTGGGTGGGATTGTTGTCAGTGCAGGCTCGATGGGCCGAATGGCCTCCTTCTGCACTGTAGGGATTCTATGATTCCATTTACAAGTTTCTATTTGGGAATATTCCTTTAATGGAAACGAAGAAAATCGAACCCGATTTCCGAGACGTCAGGAAAGATAAATACTGAGTTCACAGGACAAACCTAATCGGATTAATTACAGACTGAAAAAGGCACACAATTAAATGTAGCCTTGGTAACTTTTCATTTTAGAGCTATGCATTACTAATTAGAGCAGAGCAGTACAAGAAAATGGGATACAGAAGCGTGAAAAAGCTGATATGAAAACTTCTGCACCTACAAGATTAGTAATTATTCAGCAAACCTCCAGTTACCAAACCAATGTGTGTCCTATCAGATGCTTTGGAGCCCTATATATTAACTTGCTTACCCTCATCACCTTGGCCAGAAGGCGATAAAGAGTACTGTTATTTGGGAAATATCAACAACTGTCAATAAATGACCATTTTTTCTAGCTTCTGGAACATTGGTTGGTTTTGACGTCTGGAAGCTTCCATTCAATTTTAATCTTAGGCCTGATGCTGTGATTTTTTGCTCCACCCTGTTGTTTGTATCCCAGTGCTGAGACAGTGATGATTGTTTTAAAAATTTACTTCATTACCATTTCCAATACCGCACTGACTGGCTCCTCTCTGTCTCTTTTACTTTGTGAATTGTAAATGGCTTCACAAATCTCTGGGGACGGGGTGGTGTAGTGGAATTGTCACTGGACCAGTTATCCAGGGTTCAAATCCCAGTGTGAATTCAATAAAACATCCAAAGTTAAGGGCAGCACGGTGGCACAGTGGTTAGCACTGCTGCCTCACAGCACCAGGGACCCGGGTTCGATTCCGGCCTCGGGTCACTGGCTGTGTGGAGTTTGCACATTCTCTGTCTGGGTTTCCTCCGGGTGTTCCAGTTTCCTCCCACAGTCTGAAAATGTACGGGTTAGCTGCATTGGCCATGCTAAATTGCCCCTTAGTATCCCAGGATGTGTAGGTTAGGGGGATTAGCCATGGTAAATATGTGGGATTAAGGACATAGGATGGAGATAAGGGCCTGGGCCAGATACTCTGTCAGAGAGTCAGTACAGACTTGATAGGTCAAATGGCCTCCTTCTGCACTGTAGGGATTGAATAATTCCAAAAGTCTAATGATGACCACGAAAGCATTGTTGTAAACACCCGCCCCTTTTAGGGAAGGAAATCTGCTGTCCTCACCTGGTCTGCCCTACACGTGACTCCAGAGCCATGGAAAGTCACTCAGTTTGAGGGCGATTAGGGATAGATGATAAATGCTAGCCAGTGATGCCCACATCCCATGAATTTAAATGAAACATATTTTATTTTTTCTGTTTCATCAGTTGTATCATTTATTTCCCAATCCTGTCTACTCCAATTTGTAACTCTGTCGCAGCCAATAACATCACTCAAACTTTTTTTTCTTGAAATCTAATTATGTGCTTTGAAAATGTGTAACCAGCTCACTGTTAATGCTGAGAAAAAGCAATGGAAACTGTAATAACAGCCATTTCAAAATGCTCATTCCAACTCCCTCCTGGATAAATCAATTTAAACTGAAGCAGAATCCCAAACTTTCTCTGGGTTTTTCTGCTGGCCAACACCGTCAGCACCTGGACATGCTTTGATTTGATTTGATTTGATTTATTACTGTCACATGTATTAACGTACAGTGAAAAGTATTGTTTCTTGCGCACTATACAGACAAAGCATACCGTTACAAAGCAAAGGAAAGAGAGAGAGTGGAGAATGTCGTGTTACAGCCATAGCTAGGGTGTAGAGAAAGATCAACTTAATACAAGGTAAGTCCATTCAAAAATCTGACAGCAGCCGGGAAGAAGCTGTTCTTGAGTCGGTGACCTCAGACTTTTGTTTCTTTTTCCCGACGGAAGAAGGTGGAAGAGAGAATGTCCGGGGTGTGTGGGGTCCTTAATTATGCTGGCTGCTTTGAGGCAGCGGGAAGCGTGGACAATGTCAATGGCTGGTTTGCGTGATGGATTGGGCTACATTCATAACCTTTTGTAGTTCCTTGCAGTCTTGGGCAGAGCAAGAGCTATACCAAGCTGTGATACAACCAGAAAGAATGCTTTCTATGGTGCATCTGTAAAAATTGGTGAGAGTCGTAGCTGACATGCCAAATTTCCTTAGTCTTCTGAGAAAGTGGAGGCGTTGGTGGGGCTTTCCTAACTATAGCTTCGGCATGGGGGGACCAGGACAGGTTGTTGGTGATCTGGACACATAAAAACTTGAAGCTCTTGACCCTTTCTACTTCGTCCCCGTTGATGTAGACAGGGGCATGTTCTCCTTTACGCTTCCTAAAGTTGATGACAATCTCCTTCGTTTTGTTGACAGTGAGGGAGAGATTATTGTTGCCGCACCAGTTCACCAGAGTCTCTCTCTCATTCCTGTACTCTCATAGAAATCATAGAAATCATAGAAACCCTACAGTGCAGAAGGAGCCCATTCGGCCCATCGAGTCTGCACCGACCACAATCCCACCCAGACCCTACCCCCACATATTTACCCGCTAATCCCTCTAACCTACGCATCTTAGGATTCGAAGGGGCAATTTTTAACCTGGCCAATCAACCTAACCCGCACATCTTTGGACTGTGGGAGGAAACCGGAGCACCCGGAGGAAACCCACGCAGACACGAGGAGAATGTGCAAACTCCACACAGACAGTGACCCGAGCCGGGGATCGAACCCGGGACCCTGGAGCTGTGAAGCAGCAGTGC